>NW_026800050.1:0-235282 GCF_032191835.1 Heteronotia binoei
CAATACCCTGTCAAGTGGAATCTCTATCTAATCCAAAATAAGAATCCCTCTCACCACTTGGTGATAAGATTCTTTTCGCTGCTTGGCAGGGCAGCACGCTTTTACCACTTGCTAAACCAATCACCACTTGGGACCGACCTCCGCTTGGGTGCGACGTTTATTTCCATCATAGCCCAATTCAGATGACCAGGCAGGCTGCAGACTGCAAGGTACTAATTGAGGTGCTAATGAGCCTTTCTCTTCGGAAAGAGAAGTCTTTCTGAAGTTTTAGTCAGACGGCAAGAGCACCAGTGGTAAAGGCAGCTGAGGAAACGCTTAAGACCTCAACCTCTGGCAGCCATCGCGAGCCAGTGGTTTGAGGATTATTCTCACTCAGTGCGAGTTGACCAGAAATAATGGAAAGAGCCTGGGAAATGCAAAGTGGTGCTATCAAGACCGATATCTGGTTGAAAATTCCATGCCCCCCTCCCAGTTCAAGGGCTCAGCCTCACCCCAGCAGGCTGTAGCTTCGCATTTGAAGCAGACTTGGTGATGATGGCATTCTTCCAAATGCTGGAAAGGGCCACGCGATTTACCACTTGCCTAACCTGTGTGTGCGCGCTTGTGGGTCATAGACCATCCTTAAGTCCAGAGTGTGAAATGATCTAAACTGCACTTGCTCTTCCTGGGTTCTTCTAGCTTGTGAGAGAAGAGCTACCTATCAACCGAAAATACTTTGCTCTCCGCCATCAAAACGAAGTGCCCCGCATACAAAAGAAGGTCCCTCGTCTTTTGAACTCATTTGGGACCATCTTCTTCTAGCTGAATCCCCTGTCCTTGGCGAAGATCTTCCAGTGATACCCTGCTAGGAATTCTCTCGTACCAGGATGCAAGACCTTCTTCACTAGCACCCCCTCCCCATGGAAACACCTCTTAAAGGGTAGCAACCCAGATCCCCTTTTGAAGCTACTGAACTCCTAATAAGCAGGCTTGGGTAGTTCCACCCAAAGGAAAAAAGAGGGAAGCGCAGAAGCCGCTTCCCCCTGGTCGCAGTGGGGCGTATTGCTGGGTGCCCTTCCAGGGCTAGGCAAGTCCAGAAATTTCCCGACCATGCTTCTTGCCCGGCTCTGAACAGAGCCAAGGGGGCTGGCTCATGGCAGGTGTCTCTCGGATTGATGTGTCTCAGTATATGAAAGGATGGGGGGGAGGGGTCGTGTTTGATGCGCAACTGAAGGCGACCGTTCACACGACGGGCAAGTATCTGGGTGGCAGAGATAGAATGACGGGATGGGTGCCTATGGGGCGAACCAGTTCCAAGTCGTTCACAGGAAGCGTCTACATTTTTGAGATTTCTCTTTGTTGAGGATATGAATTCAGTGCGGCACCTTCCTCCCATCCTGCCTTTTCAGGCAAGGCGACCTTCTTGCATTGTTTGGTTCCCTGGAGCAATGAGGAAGTTATGGAGCTGCATCGTTCATTGGCCATTTCAAAAATTAAGTTCCAGTTTAGGGGATCACTTAAAGGGGAGGGGAGCCAACCAGCACCTGAAGATCCACCCAACCAAAATAAAGAATTTCTTAGGTGAGATATGCTGCGCGATTCTGTCTGTTTGCTGTAACTCCCACAGCAAGCACTTCCTTCACTTGAGTCTTAACTTGAGTAACCAGACCGAAGTACTAAACTGTGGCCGAATCTTGCGCTGAAAATCTGTTAAATCCGACCCAGTGTCTGACTGAGCAGCACATAGGCTGCGATTAAACCAGGCGCTTCTCTAATCTGACAGTATGACTTCTGGCCTGCTGAGATTCTACCCAAAATTTGGAAGATCAGAGCCAGAGAACACTGGTGGCAACTAACTGATTTCTGGTTTCAAAATCATTCGGGCCCTTTCCAGCTCCAGAGAAGCTCTTGAGCAACGTATTTAATTGGCAGCACTCCGTTCAATGAAGCTTCCTCTCAAACGTGCATAAACCCCAGTGATTGCAAAGGCAAAGGTCTCAGACGTCTGTTTTATACGGTCCTTGAAATCAACAGGACTTGCAGCCGAAAACCGGCGGCTAGGTTGTCTTGGAAGTAAGTCCCGCTGCATTCATGGAACCGTTCTCGAAGGAACATTCCTAGCATTGTAGCCCTGACTAGCCAACTCAGGGCTTCCCTTTGGCTGCATCGTTGCTGGACATAGCGGAGTCTATACGAAATATGATTACATAATACGGAAACGGCTTAGATTTGCATTTTATCCGAGGTTTGCTGCTTCCCAAGACAGGCCCCGATTCATGGAACCTACAGGAGGACGATCACTCTTCCAACGTCATTATATCTGCATTATAGTCCAGGCGTCCGCCCCCCACCCCGGACTTTTAATGTTAGGTTCTAATTAATATCTGCTTGTTGCTATTTTAAAATTTTGTAAGCAATCTCCTGGAGAAGTGGCATAAAATAATTCGGAGTAAATGAACAAACAATGGCGTATCTAAGGTTCTGGTGGAAATCCTATTTCGGCAAAAATAAAAAGGCCCAAATGATTCTGCATTTCTTTTCCAATGGCATACACGATCTCTCCCTGCCGTTAAGCTTTTGCTTTTTGCAATCTTGTTCCTGGTTCGGTATTTCAGAAGACGACTGTCTTTAAATGGCCTGAAGGAATGAACTGATCGAACGTTTGGACTCCCCACATCTTCTTCTGCGGCGCTTTACGGTGTGCGAGGAAGTCTAGAAGGACGGGCGAAACGGTTGCTCCCGGCCCGGGGCAGGCAAAGGGAGGGGTGTTTCGCTTCTCAGGCTTGGATGTGAAAAGCAGCAGATGCCTTCAGTGCTGCGTGACAAACACAAGGATGGGGACTAGGGAGGAAGGGATCAAGTGGGGGCTCTTTTCTGGCAGGCCACCCCCGGGCCCTGCTGGGGATGGGGAACCTTTGCAGCTTCGCTCCCCCGGGCTACAGTCTCGAAAACGCTTTCCCGGGAGGGAGCCCCATCGGCTAAAGTCCATTGAATGGAATGAGTAGACCCGCTGAAGCGTGTTCCCTGAAGTCGTTAAGTGGTAGTCCCGATGTGTGACAGTGACCCCCCCCCCCACCACCACCTTCGCGCCAGGGTGGACTGGAGAGCTGTCGGTCCTCCCCCTCCCCGAAGACCATAAGGCGGGTGGCGGGGGAGGGAATGGGCCGGCGCAGGGGAGCGTCTGCAGCCGTCCCCGGCAGGCCCTCCGCCCCTCCCCCTCTCTCGCCGCTCTCCTCCCCCCTCCCTCCCTCCCGCCGGCATCTCAAGCCCCCGGAGCTCGGACCAGCCCCAGCCCTATAATAGGCTGGGTGGTGCGCGGCACGGCGGCGGGGCGGAGAAAGCAGCGGCGGCGGCAGCAGCAGCAGCCGCCAAGGCTCCTCTGGCGAGGCCGCGCCTTCGAGCCCCCGGGGGCTGGCGGGCTGGCCTCACTGGGCCGGGAGATCGCCAGCGGGCGTGGGCGAGAGCGGCCGGCGGGATAAGCGGCGAGATCGGACCCCCCCTTTCCCCGCCCCCGAGGACGATGGCGGCCGCCTGGCCGAGGCCTCTCCCTGCCAGGGCCGAAGCGCCAGGCGAGGGGCTGCTGCTGTGAGGCTGGCGGACTGGGCTGGGCGCTCTCCGGCTGCCCGGCAGGATGCAGCACCCCTTGGAGCTGGGCGGCCCCACTCGCTACTTCCCCGCCGAAGCCTTCGTCGACCACCGATCGCATCGCTACCGGAGCTTTATGATCGAGGAGATCCTGACTGATCACCCGGACGCCAAAGGCTCGGCGCCCGCGGGGAGCTCCTCAAGTTCGGCGTGAAGGCGCTCCTCTCGGCTCGGCCCTACCACAGCCCCTTAGGTAAGCCTTCTCTGGGCCGCCCCCTCGCGGGAGCCGGAGCAAGGGGGAGGGCTGCGATCGCTTGAATGCGCCGCTTCCCCTTTGTCTGCTTGCAAATCGCCCCCCAATTGCCTGGGCAGTTCCTGTCCCGGGGTTTCCCAGCCACTTGGGGGCTCCCTGGCAACCCAGGCTGAATTGATCCCCGGAGAGGGAGAGAGAAATTGATCCCCAGTTGGCTGGATGTCCAGGAAATTGCCCGTTAGGTCAGCCTGCCCTTAGGGCGAATGGAGACCCGGCCTTGCGGGGATTCAAGGGACGCCGAACTGGAGGAAGCCTTTCGGTGACACCATCTTGATCCACTTAGCAGAAGGGCTTCGGGTTGGCTCCGGTTGCGATCCTAAGAAACAAGAAAGGCCATCTCAGAGGCCTGCGGAGACCTATTTCCCTTTATTTGACCGCCGGGAAGGACTCCGAGAGATGTCCCTCCTGACTTCTGGGACTAAGATTGCAGTCGCGGGGTGGTCCATATGGGCGAAAAGGAACCGCCGTTCTTTGGACTTCGACAACGAACCCGTTCGACTCCTTCTCCTACGAAAACAATATAGTTTGGAAATAGGCCCGCTCAAGTCAAGGTGGATCTGCTAGAATCAACCGCTGGAGAAACAGGGAAGGCTTTTTTTGGGGGGGGGGGGGGATTCAGGGTCTTTTCAAAGTCAATAAACAACCGACCCGCCGCTCCTTGAATCGAAGCAGGCAGCCAACCAACATTTGGTCCCGCAGGCATCAAAGAAACCAAACGCGTTGGCGGAGGCAATAGACTCAGCGGGACTCAAGGCGCAGGAGAAGGCTGCTGCGCTGCCTGAGAAAGGCTCCGGCCCCCGCGCATAGAGAGAGAGGGGCTCGCCTGCAGCAACCCGTTTTATGGATGGAAAACATCTTCCCGAGTCCCAGAAAATATAAAGAGGCCCCGCGTGGTCGAAAAACCAGAGGATTGTCCGCAGAGGAAGAGGCCTTCTTCGACCCTCTTTCGCTGCCTACCGGAGCACACCGCCTTAGCTTGGCTGCAGCGACGATCCGAAGCTTTTTTTTTGGTGGTGGTGGTGGGGGGGGCGATTTAATGGCCTTCTTATTGAGACGCCCCTAGTGCGGTGAGGCCTTCATCCCTAGCTTGGCCGGTTATCTCTAAACCCGACTCTGTTGTAAAAGACGCCTGAAAGAACGCATTCGGTTTGGGATGGGTTCAGTTGGGAGATTACTTGCTGATTGATACATGCGATTGATACTTTAATATTATTATAATTTTTTATTTTTTAAAAAACCGCATTGCAAAAGAGCAGCTGGCAGGGAAAGGCGCGAGGCCCGGCCGGGCAAGAAAGTGGGCCTGGAAGAGGGGCGGAGTCTCCTGGCTTGCCCTCAGCAATGGCTTGCCCTCCAGCAATGATCCCCAGATCGTGCCTCTTGGACCTCTTCCTCCCGGAAGCCCAAAAGATCCCGGCTGCTGCCGGGATTCGCCCGCAGGATTTGCGTGTCCCGGGCCACTCAGCCATCCGCCCACATGCCCTCAGGAGCACCTTTCCCGGCTGCTCGGAGCGCTCCTGAGCAACCACATCACACTCCCGGCCTTCTCGCCACTTCCGCTTGTCAGCCGCCCAGAGCAGGCCTTGGCTGCTTGCGGTGGACCCTCGGGGCTCTCCCCACCCTCTCCTCCCTGCCTCCCTCCAAACGGCGCCCCTGCGAGAAGACCAAAGGAGCGGGGGGCTCTTATATTGTCCTCAAGGCGCAGATTTGGGCTTCCTATTCAGGGAGGCTAGAAACTGCCTCCTCCGCTATGAAACGTGGGTTGGTTGGAGGGGCAAACGTTTCTGCGCAGGCGAAGCGGTCCCATCTGGCAAGGCCCTGCTAGGTGTAAACGCTCGAGGTCTCCTGGCTGAACGCGGTGCCCTCCCCGGCCAGAGGAGGTCGAAGCAACTCGCCCCGCTTCAAAGCCCTGGGCGCAGGAAATCTTTCCTTCCAGCGCCCGCTTCGTTTTCAGTGCTGGTTTCGCGTGGATAAATAAACAGCGCAGCCCTGCGATTTCTCCGGAGACATCGGCTGCGTTTTGTGACCCCCAGGGATTTTTGAAAAGAAGAGCTGTGACCCGTAGACAAAGCGGCTTAAAACCAGGTTGTAGCTGGGCTATATTTCAAATGATAAAAGGGAGAAAACATCACCGGAAATGGACTTTCGAAATATGGTTACTGTAAATCAGCTTCATTGCCAGAAGTTTATGTAAATTTTTGTGCCAGATCTTTGCAGCCTGTCAGTCTCAGGGAGAGGGGGAGGGAGGGGTCGGATCCTGATCCTGCACTGGTCGCCCTTTCCCCCCTGTGTGTTCTCTTCAGGCAGCAGCCGTTTCTCTTCCTCCGCACAAAAACAGCCCTCTTCGTTAACTGGCGTTGCACCACTTGCCTCCCTGTGCCTCCTTGGTATGCTGCGTTTTGTGGCGCTTAGAAGCGGCTATCTCCCAACTGGCGTGGGCCTCCGGAGGTCGGGCATGGTTATGGAAAGATCTTGATAACATAGCCCTAGAGTATAGGAAAATACCGCACTGCGAGAAGTTTTATTTATCGCTGTGCAACGGAAGATCCGGATGCCACCAGGGTCTGTGATCAAATGTAAAACCGGCTGGAAGGAGTCTTTCGAGAAATTAGCCGGACTTCTCCGTTTGGGAGATTCACATGATTAGCCTTTCTAGTGGGAACTCACTAATTCTCTGGATCGAAGGGGGAGAGAAATACTGAATGGGGATTTCAGATGTCAACTTCTTCTGGGGAACTGATTTTGCCGCTGGCTGCCTCCCCGGGATGCGCACTCAGACACGCTGCTGGTACACGCTCTGAACGTGTTTTCTTAAGGCTGGAACAAGTTTCCTGTGGTAATTTATGCCCCCTTCCCTCGCAGGTCAACGTGCTTGGAAGAATTGCCGCTGAAACAAATGGGCTCCTGGTACTGCGATTTATCCGGCATTAGTCTTTCGAAATCAGTGGGACCTGAGGCCGAGGAAATGTGTGTGTGTGCGTGTGTGTGAGAGAGATTTGCCTGGATTAGCACCGCTAAAATCAAGATGCAACCCATAAATAGGAGGGTGGGAGCAAAACAAAAACAAAACCCTTCTGAGGAACAGGGGAGATGTAATAAGCAATGTGTTTTTTAATTAGCATTTTTGTCGCAAGGAGGCGTTGACCGCTGAGGGCCTCCACCGTCTCCCCACTGCCCGGAGAGGAGAGCTACATGTTCCTGCTTCCAAGGCTGCCTAGATGTGACTCGCCTTCCTCCAGCATTTCCTGGGCGAGATTAAAAGGCAAACATGACTTCCTACCCGGCTGCAACAAGAAGGGATTCCCGGGAGGTGGACTGGGACTTAAGTTTACCCTTCAAACGCTGGACTCAGTGGGACTGGCTTCTGCGCAAGCATCCCCAGCGCCCAGGGAAAGGGATCCTAGAGGTGTGTGCGGGCGCGCCTGTGGAAACGTGCTGGCATAGTGGGCTCTGCAGTGCCGTCCGCCCTGTCGATAATTAGAAGGAGAGTTTAAAACAAGACTCTTATACGAATTACTTAGGAGTAAACTCCATGGAACAAGATCGGACGTATTTATAAGCTGGCTCGCATATGATCGGCTGGCTAATCGTCCCCCCCCCCCCGCCCAAATCTTTCAAGTTTCAACCAAAGGGGTTCTACACCCCTTTACTTTCACTGGATCGTGGCCTTTTTCTTTCTTTCTTTCTTTTTTTTTTTAAAAAAAATCACGCCATGGCCCAAAATGTTTGTTTATTGGAACAAGGATGTTGTCTACTTCTTGAATGCGGGTCAGATGTTGGTTTTAGAATGAGCCTGTTATGCTGGTTCTCTGCGTAACTAATACATATCTCGCCAATTGCGATCTGGTAGGGTGTAAATTTAAATTCACTTTAAAATCCAGTCCCAGGGCTCTAAGTCAGAAGAGAACACGGTTCCTTTCATCTATTATTTATTCTAGTGGAAAATCTGAGACGCTTTTTCAGTGAACAATGCGTTCCCAAAAATACCAAATATGAAGTTTTGAGCTGTTTTCTAGTGGCTGCAAAGTCCATACAAAAATTGCTGGAATAGGTCGAGTTACTTGAAAATAAGTGTTGAGGGAGTCGACAGCGATTATTCAGTCGCCCATCGGTGCTTCCAGTATTTTAATAAGCACACAGTATTGGAGGTGACTGCATTATAATATACGGAACGAATTATTCTACTGGCTTAGCAGCAGTAAGAGATCGTTGGTTTCCTGCTTTTGGAGAAAAATAACACGAAATGGCAGGGTCACAAGCAGTCCCAGAGAAAAGAAGCGCTTCGAAATACGGTCATACCACCTTTGAGCAAACATCATACAACTTTCGGAGGAAGTCCTCTGGGTCGAGTCCTAAAATTCATCGACATCGAGCGGGATTTATTTGCAATCCGAAGCAGGGTCCAGTCCTCCTTCGTTATGATCATCGGAAGATTCGCCCTGCCGCCTATGCTTCGGTGCTTTCTAGGTTGCCAACGTCAGGGCCAGCCTCTTTGAAGTGAACGAATGCTCATGATTTGACTGGAAAGAGAGTCACTGTGCGGGATCGCGGCTAGTTCTTTTGGATACGGACAGAATGGCTGGGAAGGAGAACTTGGGAAAGCGATTCGGTTCCAACCCCCTCCCCCCAATCCATTTCCCTGCCTTAAACCATCAGAAGCCATCGCCCTTTTCACATTCTACGTTCTAAGAACACTTTCCTGGGAGTAAGCCTCATCGAATAGACCTAAGCAGGATTCTGAGTAGACCTGCATAAGATTGCTCTTCCCACACAATGGAAGCCGATGGTCCCTCTAACGTAAACCGCAGTAAGTTCATTAGCGGGTACCTCAAGCAAATGCACAGGGGACTAGTTTGAACGTCTCACCACTGAGAATGTCCCACCCCCGGGGATTACTTCCGGGCAAAGATTTGGCCGCAATAGAGAATTATTCTACTGGCTTCTTCGATGGATCTTAGGACTCGACCAAGAGGCTCACGCCCTTTATGCAGCTTTCACTCCTCTGCATTTACTCGGAAGTAAGCCCCGTTGATTTAAGCAGAACTAACTGCAGCCTATAGAGCCCCTTGACGCAGAATGGTAAAGTTGCAGTACTGCAGTCCTAAACTCTGCTCATCACCTGAGTTCGATCCCGGCGGAAGCTGGGTTCAGGTAGCTGGCTCAAGGTTGACTCGGCATTCCAAGGTCGGTAAAATGAGTACCCAGCTTGCTGGGGGGGGGGCGGGGGAGGTGAGTGTAGATGGCTGGGGAAGGCAATGGCAAACCACCCCGTAAAAAAAAAAAATCTGCCGTGAAAACGTCGTGATGCCACGTCACCCCAGAGTCGGAAACGACTGGTACTTACACAGGGGACTACCTTTACCTTTTTAACTGCAGCCTACTCTTGGAAGGCAGGGAAGGCCCCTGGAATTAGCGAGGGCCTTGAGTGAAGGGGTGGGAGCCGCTTCTGCAGTGCTTAGAGATATCCGAGCTGTGCGAAGAGGGAAGGCTTTGGATAGGCCCTGCGCTTCAAGGCGAACTGTCCGGTACGTTTTCAGGACTCCCTCTCTCCTGGGAGCTCAGGGAGGCCGACATTGCTCTTCCTCGCCTCATCTGAACCTCGCAACAACCCTGAGGGGTGAATTTGAGGGATCGACAGCCCAAGGAGCACCCAGCCAGGCAGCTTCTGGGAGAGTGGCCATGGGTCTCCCCGACCGCCTCCGCACTCTAACCGCTAGGCCCCCCTGAGGAGCTTCGGCTTCCCTCAGTCCTGTGACCTTGTCGTTGTGGAGGTGCCGGGTCCGATCCTTGGAAGCTCTGGGAAGGGTTGCGGGGGGCTTGGAGGCGCGAAGTGCGCCCGGCTGACTCTGGCGCTCAGGCTGTGCTCCTCCTTCTCTCCCTACAGCCGTGTTGAAGGCCGAGCAGGCGGCCGTCTTCAAGTTTCCGCTGGCTCCGCTGAGCTGCTCCGACCTGAGCTCGGCGCTGCTGGCCGCGGGCTCCGGGCTCCAAGGCGCCTCCGGGCCCCCTCACCTGCCGCTGGAGCTGCACCTCCGCGGGAAGCTGGAGCAGGGAGGCCCCGAAGCCGGCGGCAAAGCCAAGAAAGGCCGTCGGAGCCGCACCGTCTTCACCGAGCTGCAGCTGATGGGGCTGGAGAAACGCTTCGAGAAGCAGAAATACCTCTCGACGCCCGACAGGTGGGTCCCCAGTCGGGCTGGCGGCTGCAACCCTTGGGAATTAAACCCCCCCCCCAACCTTCTAGATTCCCAGCGGGCACCCGAGGCTGTAGGAGGGGAGAGGGCCTGGGGGATGCCAGCTCGGGAGCCCCGCTCTTGGTATCTTCTTCCCTGCCTCCTCCTGGGGTCATCTTCCCCCTCCTTTTCGGGAAAGGGCAGCCGGCCAAGGCCAAGGGTCACCCCACTGGAGGAAGCCGCCAGCTCAGACCACTCTCTGGTCCCCTACCTCGAGCATCCAGACTACAAATCCATCACAGTGGTCTCCCTTTACTGATGGAGATGGGGGGGGGGGGGGCTGTTTCACGCGTTCTTCTGGGAAGAGCACCTGGGTGGAGAAAAACACCAGCTTCCTCTTGTGTGTTAGAATCGGGGGCGGGGATTGATTGTTTTGCTTTGGTACGCAGACGAGCAACGGATAGAATTTCACCTTTTCTTTCCCATCTAAGCACAGTATTAGTACTCAGCTATGAAGGGGTATGTGTGTGTGTGTGTCGATTTGAGGAAGCGGCTTCTTGTGCCTTCTGTTCCCATAACCTTGCTTGGCTACTAAAGAATCCTTCTCCATTTTGTACATTGGAGCCTGCCTGCCACCAAGAGAGACAGAGGCAGGCAGACATCGTTACAGCAGTAAAAAGGATGGGGAAGAAACGGGGAGAGGAACTGGGCAATCAACACACGCCTTCTCTTCCCTGCAGAATAGACCTGGCGGAGTCCCTGGGACTGAGTCAACTGCAGGTGAAAACCTGGTATCAAAATAGACGAATGAAGTGGAAGAAAATAGTAAGTGTATTTAAAATACGGAATTTCTGTTTTTATCCATCTTTTTAAATTAAGCAGCCAAAAGTTCCTCCAGTGCCATAGGTTGTTTGACTCATTCCACTCCCTCCTTTTCAGTAGGGCAGAACCTCTCTGGTCCAAAACATCTGGAAGCAAGAGCTCCGCATTCCAGTAAGAACACGCCCCTCCGATGCAGGCATAGGCGGAGCAGAAACCCATTCTTTTCCTGCCTCTCTAGGACTGGCGGGGTCGTCATTCCGAGATAAGAAACACCCCCTGCCCCTGCTGAAAGCAGCATGACAAATGTTCCCATCAGCAGGCTTAGGAGGACTTCAGCGCCGGCATTTTCCGGGCCAGCCTTTCCCCAGCTGAGGGCTATTGGACGAAACAGCCTCTTGGCAAGGGAGAACAATCTTCTCCACTTTCGGAATCAGAACTCCGGATAAGTCTTGTCGGGGTGGCTGGCTAGATTCGACTCCAGCAACACCTTAGAGACCCAGGCTGAGATCACACACACTAAATAATGCACCTTCAATCCACTTTCCAACTGGATCCTGCCAGTTCACACAGTAAAATCCAGCTGGAAAATGCATTATTTCGTGCTTGTGATCGCAGCCTCCCAAGATTTCCCGGGTGTCAGCTTCCCAGAGCCAAAACTCCCTTCCATAGATAGGAGTAGGAAGCTTCTGCCCTGAAACTCTGGTTGGTCTCTCTGGGGTCTCACTGGGACGCTACTGGGCTCCAATCGAGCTGTTCGACTGCAGACTAGCAGGCCTGCCCTCTAAAGGTATCGGGTGATTCATTCTTTCATTAATCACGGGTTTAAAACGGGGCAATTACTGAAGTGTTTCTAACTTGCTAAGGCCCAAGAGGCGTCGATTGTTTAGACTCATTAGAGTGCCAGTAAAATGCCCCAAATTGGAGAATGTGCCCTCAATATTCTCAAGCACTCCCCTTAGATATTCTGTCAAGGGTGCTAGCTGCATTCCACTAGCTGGCAGACGACGTCATCTTTAGTGTCGTTATTTGGCAGTGCTTTCCTTAGAGGTCAGTTCCCAGCGCAACCTACAAGGAGTTACCCCGCTGTTGAAGTCAGTGGATTTCGCGGGGCTTAACTCTTCTTAGGAGTGTCCTGTCGTATGACTGGATGCAGCCCGATCCTCTCCATAGTGATCTGGAAGCGAATCCTGCTCAGTGCAATAAGACCGACTCCCATTTAAACCATGGCAGGTCATGTACCTAACCCTTTTACGGCATTATTTTAATCAGAATCATGTGGAAATAAACTCCATTGAAGTCGGTGAGGCGATTACCTTTAATATAATCTGCGTCTTTATGACGCCATCCTTTTAGGAGGTTTTCCGCTGCAAGGGCTTCCGTTTTCCGTGGTAGGGAGACAGACACCGGCCAGTTACTGATACCAACTGGCTGTGGACTTACAGAGCTGTCAGCCCTAACAGTCACACATTGAAGTCGATGGGAAAGTGGAACTCTCTCTAGGATCAGAACAGCTTTTGAGTCCAGTGGCACCTTGAAGACCAACAAAAGTTTATCCAAGGAATAAGCTTCCGTGTGCACCCACACTTTTTCAGAGGCGCCTATGAAAGCTCACCCCCTTCAACAAACTTTTGTAGGTCTCAAAGGTGCCACTGGGCTCAAACGCTGTTCTCTTGCTTCAGACCAACGCGACTGCCCAGCTAGATCTTCCAGTCGGGATCGTTGCAGAAGGGCAGCCTTCCGCCGGACCGAACTGAACCCGAGGCTCCCCAGCGATGCCCACTTAATCGGCACACCCCACAAGCCAGAGTCCTTTTGCTTGGTTCGGAGGAGATGCTCCCAGTGGAGCGGTTCCTTTCCCGAGGACTCTCCGAGAGGGCAGAGCTCTTTGGCGCAGGACTCCTGGGGCACCGACCCGAACGGCGTCGCCCTTTCATGGTGATTTTCCCGGCGGGACCTTGACCTGCAGCCTCTCGGGCCAAGCCTACTAGGTCAGGCTTCCCCCTTCCCCGCACCAGGCGGGAGAAGGAGTTGCCTCGAATTTCTGCTGCTCCAGGCCCAAGGAGCCTTGCCATAACAAGGTGCCTCTTGGCCCAGGCGGCAGGGCAGGGCAGGGCAGGGCGGAGGGAGGGCTGGGGGTGGTAGAGCAGCAGCTGCCAGGGGTTTTCCTTGGCGCTGAGCTCCGGGGCCACGGAGGTCTTCCGGAGGGTCATTTTCTCTCTCTCAAGTGGATGCCTGTGAGCCTGCCCTTTCGCCAGCTGGCTTCCTTCGCCCAGCATCTCTCCCCCCGCCCCCGACCACTGAGGCCTTTGGGTTTTCGCAGGTCCTGCAAGGCGGAGGGCTGGAGTCTCCCACAAAGCCCAAAGGGCGCCCGAAGAAAAACTCCATCCCCACCAGTGAGCAGCTGACGGAGCAAGAGCGAGCCAAGGAAGCAGACAAACAAGCGGAAAGCCTCAGTCCCCCCAGCCAGGTCAGCCAGGAGGAATAGCCCAGCGCCGCCGGGGGCCTCCAGGCGTCCTGCTCTCCAACCCAAAGACTGACCCGACTCCCAAGGCGCCGCCTGCGTCCCGAGTGCCTTTTCCGCGCTCGGGGATGGATTGGGGACGCCGGAAGAATCCCGGAGGGACTGACCTCTGGCCTGGCGAAGCTGCTAGACCTCCCGGAGGCCTTCGCCGGTCCCCCCCCCCCCGTGGATCGCCTCTGCTCAAGAGGAGCAGGTGGACTCTCTGCCAGCCAGGCCCTGCACGTGCTTTTCTTTGCAAGAAGCCGCCAAGCTGAAAGCGGAAGAAGGGTGACGAAATGGTTAGTGGACTTTTCCCCGTTGATTCCTTTGCCTTTGCGATCCCGCCCTCCTCTCTTTGTACTTGCCTAAGGAAAACGTGTCGTCTCTCTGGGTGGCCGCGAAGGGGGAGGGGGGAGGTGGTCCCGGTAAGGCAGAGCTGGGTCCCCCCCCCCGTCTGAACTCCTGGGTTACCCCAAGTTAGTCGAACAGTGCATTTTACAATCAATTTTTATTAACATGGAAATATTGATTTTATTTCAATAAAGTATTTTATGAATGACTGGCCCGAGCAGTGTAATGTGTCCACTTCCTCAGCACCATCCTTGGCCAGTGCTAACGCACTGCACCAGAAGAAACCCCTGGGTTAGTGTGGGTTGGAGCCTTGCCCCCCAAACATCTGAGCAAGCAAGGTCCAGGCAAAATCAACGATGAATTGACTTGGCAGGGGTTGGTGGCACGGAGGCAGCATGCAACAGAAGCCCCGCGTCCCGTTGGGGAATTGTAGCTCAAACCTAGAGGGCTGCTGTACAGAAAGACCGCCTGAACCATTAGTTCCTCTGGGGTCAAGGTACATCGGACCGCAGCTTCAAAAGGTTTGTTTAAATCTCTTGCACTGAAGTCAATGGGGGGTCAGTCCAAGGTCCTCAGCATTGCTTGGGAGCGCACCTCTTAGTGCTAGTTGGAAGGCCCATCTCTTGAAGCCAGCGGAGGCTGTGATTCTAAAACACTTTCCCCGAGAGTAAGGCCCGTTAAATAAAACGGGACTTGCTTCTGAGCAGACCTGGTTATGATTGGTACCTGCCTTATGTGTTTGGAGATTTGAGCAATAAAAGCGATCTTTGCGCTTGACCGGAATAATGCAAATCTAAGGCCTGTTTTAAGGATCGGTGATCGGCTGCACATATTTAGAGGATTTTTGCTGGATAGTTTTCGCTGGACCTAGCAAGGCCTGTTTATTTTATTACATCTTTATCCCACCCTTTCCTTTGTCCCAAACTAAAGTACCCCGTGAGATAGGTTAGACTGAGTTTATTTATTGATGGTCTTTGTATACCCCCTCTCTAGAGGCAGGCCAAGATGGCGCAGTCAATTTCACAGCCTCGCAGTCAATTTCAATTCACTCACAAGGATTCCCATCCCTGCCTCTCCCCTTACTCCAGTTCTCAATCTACTGCCCCCAAGCGCTTAAAGTCGCGCCTCTAAGTGAGTAATGAACTGTAGTGATCAGCTCTCAGTAAATGGCCGCAGACCAAAGGGAAGCCTCGATTAAGTCCTAATTGAAAGCTCATTGTGTTCTGTGCCCTTCAAGCGGGCCTGTCGTTGTTAGAACGGAGGTGGTAATAGGAAACAATGCAATTAGAGCGGTCTGTGAGGGCACAAATGTGCCACTGAAGGACTTTTGACCATTTAAAACTTGCGGGGGTTCTCCGGGTCAGCAGCCACGTTTCCGGCTGCAATCGCACACACACTAATAATGCACTTTCAATCCACTTTCCAACTGGATTCTACTGTGTGAACTGGCAAAACTCAGTTGGAAAGTGCATTGAAAGAGCATTATTGTGCGTGTGTGATTGCAGCCCCTCCCTATTGTGAGGGCGTTGTTTTCTTTGCCTTGGTAGCAAGTTGGCGAGGTCCTTGGGGAGTCTTTTGAAAAGCGTCGCATACGCTCCTAAAGGACAGAAGCAAACTGTTCCTGGATTCGCTCTGTGACAGCAGCCAGAATTTGTCTCCTGACCGCAGCTGCTTCTTTCCTGCTGTGGGGATTTTGCCACCCAGGTCTGACCAAGGGTGTCTTCCTGAAGAGGACTCTGGCTTAATGGATCGCTTAAGACTCGGGGCTCCCCCCCACCCAGTCGCTTTCCCTAGTTATCGATATATTCCATAGACGTGGCCATTGCAGTAGCCTCGCCAGTGACATCTTCTCTGGATCCTTTTGGTTAAGACCAGACGATGCGATGCATCGTTTCGAACGAGGCGGATACTTTCATGAACCGAAGAGTTCTGTGGGGTAAACAGCAAAAGCAGTAGCTGCGGGCGGTGGAACAAAAGCCATCTTTTAGCAGCTGGCCTGTAGTTTTAAAGCTCTTCACACCAGCACATTATTTTATTTACTTTTCTTCATTCATACCCCGCCTTTCTCCCCTACCGGAGCCATTCTCCTCTCCTCTATTTTATCCGCACAACAACCCTGTGAGGCCGGCGTGTGGGACTGGTTCAAGGTCACCCAACAAACGTCCGTGGCAGAGGAGGGATTCGAGCCTGGTTCTCCCAGATCTTAGCCCAAGGCTCCAACCACTACGCCCGCTGCCTATCCAGACAGTAGCTGCGCTGTCCTATGCAGAGTTATTGCAGTCGAATTTAGACCGCGCAGGACTGCTTTGTTAGGATTCGATCCTTTAACGTTAGGAAGAAAGAAACGCGTCCTCTGTTAAGCAGGGGAAACGATTACATTTAAGGGGGCAACCCAGCCAGAGTTATAAGTGTCAAAGGCTGCAGTCCTGTGTACTTACCTGAGAGAAAATCCCATTAAACCCAGGAGGGTTTACTTCCAAGTAAACAATTGTTGGCTTGAGCTTGATGTACCCTTGGCTTCAGAGGCTGCGCGTTAAACACGTCCTGAATTCGTTCCCGCTGGATACTGAAATATACTTGGCTAAAGCCAGGTATGAAACGTTTTGATTTTCTAAGGCTGAAACTTTCCTGACAGCAACCCATCCACCCGGAATAAAATGGGACTTACTTCTGAGTAGACCCGCTTTGGCGGTGCTCTCGAAAATGCGCTAGGCTTTGACCATATTTAGAAGTAGAATTTTATAGAAGTTTTGCTTGCGTGTGGGATGAGTTTGAGATGTGACAAAACCCTGGGAGGAGGCAGCGCGAACAGCTGCTGAGTTGGAGCGCCGCGGCCTGCCCTTTGAAGCGCAGGGTCTTCGTCTGGGATTTGCAGCTCCGCGTGTGGCTCTTTCAACTCTCTCTGATAATTTTACTGACGATTCGTAGGCAAATACTGACAAACCAGAACAGGAAAAGCAGAAAAAATGGAGAAGCTGAAGTCTCATCAGGGAAAAATTCTGTGGGGAGGAACAATCCGAGGGTTCTATCCCATCCTTCCCCATCGCTGTATGGAGGACTCTCTAGCAAACGAATCCCCCACCCCCGAAACTCTCAACATGCCATCTCTTCTGAAACATTAGACCTCATAAAGCCTTTTTAAAAAACGAGTTTCTTTTGTTTAATTTAGGAGGTCTGATTTTTCTGCTTATATGGGAAATACCGAAAATATGTGGGTGGCCTGGTTTTTATGATCCACCAGGAGCGGGGGGAGAGGGCAGCCAATTGACTGTGAGCTACGGGGGGTTTCTGAGGCCAGGCTTATACTGTCGTTGTCCACCACTACCAGGAAAACAGGAATTCGGTTTCTGGTATAAAACCAAGTGAATTTAGCCTAGCCCAGTGTTGTTGCCAGACAGCCCCGTGGCGCAGAGTAGTAAAGCTGCAGTACTGCAGTTCAAGCTCTGAGTCACGACCTGAGTTCGATCTCGGCGGAAGCTGGGTTCGGGTACAGGTAGCTGGCTCAAGGTTGACTCAGCCTTCCCTCCTTCCAAGAAAACGTCGTGATATGACGTCACCCATGGGTCGGTAATGACTTGGTGCTTGCAACCCCTGAACTCAGGGCATAGGATATGGCCATGTAGTAGCCCTGCTCACATGTCACAGTCTTTCCGGCACGTAGATGCGAATTTCTATTAGTAAGAAAGTGTTGGTATAAGAAAAATATTAATTAGTTATTTAGCAGAGTTAGAAATGAGTAGCACAGCAGAGAATACACAGAGATCATGTGTGTGTTTAAAAGAATATGATTGCTTTACTTAAAACTACAGGGAAGGGTAAACTGGGAATAAAATAACAGACACTAACTTCCTACATCTTTACATCTTGAGAACAAAGCTAGGAATGACTTCTCTTCTTCAAACTTAGATAAAGAGAGGAAGAGATGCCATAAAATGCAGAATAGGCAATACACTGATTTCTAATCACAACACTTAATTGCTGGTCATTTAACTAAGACCTCCTACAGACTTTCCCGGGTTTTCTCTCTAGCTAACAGATAGGTTACAGTAAACACATGTGACCTGTTGACTAACAATAACAACAGGGTTAACTCTACAATTACTGAAGTGTTGCAGACTTGCTAATCTCAAAAGAAAGAGCCAAAGTGCCTTCCCCTTTACAACAGGGGACAACACCTGGAAAAATGTGGTCTTTAGATTATAAGTACAGACTTTGAATGTAAATTGGGAATTACTCGAGACATGCATGAAGAAAAATCAACTGTATGCTGCACGAATTTTGAGTGGCAGGTTTAAGACCAACAAAGCTTAATTCATAAGCTTTCGTGGGCATGTACAGCACCTATACTTTCCGAATCCTTCCCTGTCACACATGAACAGAGGTAGAATCATTGGCTGCGATCACACACACAAAATAATGCATTTTCAATCCACTTTCAGTGCACTTTCCAACTACACAAGCCTACTCAAATGCACACATTGTCCCACAGCTGCACAGTCCTTAACATGTGTACAGCCTGATCCCAAATCATTTCCACTCCAAAACTAGCCCCAGACAGTCAAAATGGATTTAGATGCTTTCTTGGGATTTAACCTGTCTTGGAATGGAGGTTCCTGAAACAAATGATACAGCCTCCATCGCAAGAATGCTTCGGGGAAATGAGACGCACTCTGTCAAAATATTCGTTTATTTTCAAATATTTTCACTCCATCCCCACTCAAGAGGCCTAATCCAAATAGTGGTGTTTAATCCCCCAAAAATGTGCTTCATTTACAGCGTCGCATCGAAATAACTGATTTAGTGCTGAGATACTAAGTTCTGAGTCGGTTCATTGGCTTCATTTGAGACAAGATCGGCTTAAACGCCAGAATTTTAGAGGGGCAGAGTGGTGAATGAAGGCGTAGTAGTAACCCCCTCCTCTTTTTTTATTTTCACTCTGAACCTTATCTTCCTGAGGTTCAAAGCACACTTTGAAGGGGTGTGTTTAATTGTGCTGCTCCAGGATCACCTAAGGGGGTTCGTTCTGTTTGGAACACAGTTGGAGCCCAACTAGACAAGCCTACTCAAATGCAAGCCTCCCTGAACACAAAGGGCCTTACACTCAATTAAGTGTACATAGGGTCGCAATCTGATCAATTAAACTGAATGTAAGGGAATTTGACAGACTTTCCTCCCTCCCAGCACCAGCCCTATTGTCGCCAGGTTTCATTGGAAGCAAATTCCCGTTAACTACGGTGGGACTGTCGTCGTGGATCTACTCAGAAATAGTTTATTCGAAGGACTTCAGCGAAACTAGAGCTGTAATCCAGCCCACATTTACTGGGATAATGGGCGGTTGACTGCAAATGAAATCTCCAGAATTCAGACCGGGAGAGAATTCGACTTTAATGCCAGAGTTTCGATTACATCATGAGGTAAAGGGACGATCAGGCCGTATACTTTGAAGGTGGAGGCTGCGGAACCAAGATGATCAGGCACAAGCAAGTAAATTTTCAAAACAGGGGCCCGAATGGGGGAGGCGGGCTGCCCTTCAAACAGGAACTGCCACGTGCGTAAAAATCCCAGCATCAGGAAAATGAACCAGTGCAAGCTTGCCAGCTCCACATGAAACCCGAAAGCTGGCCTACTGTTTTGTGATTTTTATAAGAGCTCACGCAGTTTCTGCAGGCCAGAATGGCTGCCTGCATTTTTGCTTTGAAGAACGTGTTTACGTAATCAGATCCGCTAATAAACTCTGCCAGTGCAATACAGCGCAGAGTTACATCCCTCTAAGCCATCGAATCCGTGGATTTAAACTGGAGTAACTGTATATAGGATTACACTGTTCGTACTACGTAAATTCAGGCCCTTATTAGAAATAACAAATTAGTCATTCCTAACACAATTTAACTGCAGGAGAGGGAAAGAGGCAAGTCTTGGGGCGGTGTCGGAGACTGCAAATTCGCTTTAGTTGTTGGCAGAATAGAACTTGCGAATTAACTAACACGGAGCACAAAGGAAACTGTTTCGGTATACAGGTGGCCTACATATGTTATGGGTGTGTGTGTGTGTGTGTGTAAGGGAAAGGGGCCAAGGCGGCGCCTTTTGTGTGCGTGATAGACCTTCAGCATGAGCAGCTTCGTGCCCTGCCAAGATGAGCATCCAACGCAGCAGCCAGCAGTCATTTCCTGCGCTCTATGACGGCTCTAATGGCAGGGAAAGCCGAGATCTGTCGCCTTCCTTGAAGGGTTTTCAGGGCTGAAAGGCGACCCCGCAACGAGTTGAGGCTTCTGAGGCGTCCGCGCCTTCCCCGGCCACGTGTTAATCCGAGAGGTTTCTGGCTTGTACACCCAGGGTCGGGAACGCTCCAGCAAGTCACCGTTTTTCAACGCCAGTTGTCCGGCTGCTTCCGCCAAGGGAGTGCTGACAACGGCGTCTTCTGTTGACAGATCCCCGGAGAGACAAGGTTTGGCACTCGGAGCACAGACGGCCTGCCCTTCGTCGAGGCTGTTCCTTTGAGGCTGGGCTGGGCTTAGATGCGCGCAGCGTAGCTTCCGGTGTGGCCACCCGCTGGACTTGACTTTGCTTCGGGGTCTCCGGTCTGCTAACGGGGCGCACGGATGAGACATCCCTTTGAGGACCCCGGGGGGACTTCTCCCACAGGCACCCCTTCCCCCACAGCAATCTGGAGCCAAGTCGGGACTTTCTGGCTTCCCTGGTATAGTCGCATTCTGCACTGGATTCGAAGCAAACGTCGCCCAGTCCCGCTTCTCTTCCTCACCGTTGTTTAAACAAACGGGAAGGTGTCTGGTTGCCAGAAGCCTCGGGGGCGGAGACGTGGTGGGATCACTTCTTATATCAAAGCTCCCAATAGCGTCGCCTGCGCCTGCAGCCTTGAGAAAGGCCTTTGGTTGGTGAGGAAACGTCACAGTCCCGAAATACAGAAGACTGCCGGTGACCACGAAAAACACCTCGGTCCCTTCCCACTCTCAGTCAAGTCGGGTTGGAGCCCAAAGACTGAACCGAGGGGGCTGTTTTCAGTGCCAAAGCCCAGACGCGGAAGAATTCTCAAAACGATTTCAAGCATGTGCCTTTCTCCAGCTCCCAGATTCAAGAGCCCCGCCTTCTGTATGCGCAGTTGTGGAAGCAAGAAAAAATACCAGCAAATGGGATTGGATTGTAAAAGTTATGACATGGAGTGAAAAGGATAAATTAACAAGAATTTTAAGAGACTATGACTTAGAAGTTTTTAAGATGGAGTGGAAAAAGTTTAGAAGATATGTAGAAAAAGAGTGGAAAATAAAAGGACATTGGACAATTTTTGATAATGATTAAGTCTTAGAAGGAAGAAGAATATTAATCTTTGTTCTTATTAGTTAAGGGTACCTTTAAATGTTAGTATTTTAAGTAAATAACACGGGGGGGGGCCAAGTAAGGGAGGGAGGGGTGGTTAGAAAGTGATATAGGGGATAGATAAAAAGCAGTTATTAACGATGTAAGAAATAGATATTGTTACCATATGTTAATAAATAAAATTGTTTTAAATTAAAAAAAGCCCCGCCTTCTGGGCAGCGGTGAAACAAAGGCTTTTTTTTGGGGGGGGGGAATATTAGGCGACAGTTGCCTTGTTTGGGACCCCACCTCCCCCCAGCCAGCCAGGCCTGCAGCGTTTGTGAGACAAACCAACGTCAATAGGTCTGTTGAACATTGCGCAGTAATAACGCGTCCTGCTGCTCTTCTAGGGAAGTGTCAGAAAAGACTGGGTAAGGAAAAGCGACCCTGACGAGCTTGGGCGTGCCTGTACTCCCTCCCTCCCAGCTTTGCTGCGCTAGAACAGAGCAGAGGCGGGAAGGCGCTCCCGGTTTCCTGTAGCCCAGGGGCTGGGGCATCGAACCCCTGGGATGAGACATGCCTTTGAGGGCCCCGGGGTGACTTCTCCCACAGGCTTCTTGACCAGGGGGAACCTCACTTCAAGGCTCGCTGCGGGCGGCCTTCTGAACTAAATCGCCCTAGAGACCTTTAATTCTGGTTTAGCTCTGACTGTCCCCAAACTGACATTCTATGACTCTATGAGTTTAGTGTAGAATGTAATCTTGGGGACAGTCAGGGCTAAACCAGGATTAAAGGTCTAGGGCGAAGTTTCGCGTGCCCACGACGTAGTTTCCCCAAGGCAGTCTTCGAAGCATCAAGCTGTCGGGTTGCAATGCGCCCTTACCCAAGAGTAAGCCACACAGACCACATTGGTGCCTTTCCGAGTAGACGTGGTTAGGATCGGGCTTTTAGACGGAATTCCTCAAAAATCTGAAATTCGTGTCAACATACCCCTCTCTTTTCATTTTCACCTTGCCCCAAAGGGACATGGATTCTCCAGTGGCGGTCTTCCTACACTTGACTTGGGACCCATGCCCGGCTTGCCAGGCAGAGTTAAGCCGGGGTTGGTTGGACTACAGCTCTGTGGAGGTTGCCAGGGCTTTCCTTGAGCACAGGAACGCAGCTCCGGCTGGCTTGGCATCAGGGGGTGTGGCCTAATATGCAAACGAGCTCCTGCTGGGCTTTTCCTGCAAAAAGTCCCCTGAAACAATGATGTCATCGGGGGGGTGACCTAATATGCAAACGAGTTCCTCCTGGGCTTTTTCTACACAAACAAGCCCTGGAGGTTGCTTACCTACCGACAGCAAAGCCGGAGTTTGTTTTTCAACGAAGCATCTTTGCGCTGGGGGTGAATGACAGAGCCTTTGCTGCCTGCGAGTTACCCCCTCTGTCTGACAAAGAAGGGAAGCTTGGGGTCCCCTTCCCCTGAAAGGAATGGCTGCCGCAGGGGTGAAGAAAGGGGGTGTTCAGCAGGGGGGAAGGGATGGCTCGGTGACTCACTGGCGCTCATATTAAAATAAATGTTAGTCTTGAAGGTGCCACTGGACTTTTGTTGTATTTGGCTGGAGAAAACCGCCTTCAACTCTCTTCAGAAGGAATGGCTGGCTCCAGCTGGAGAGCTTTTGGGGGCGACGTGTGTTTAGTATGTGCGTGTGTGAGAGAGCGAGGGAGGGAGGGAGGGAGTCCGTGTGTGACCTCCTGCTGCCTCCCCCCCCCCACCCCCCGGACATATCAAATGATAGAGTGGCGGAGGGAGCAGGCAAGTCTCTTTCTTCTTGTCTAAGAGAAAATATAACCAAAACTGAGCAGGAATCCACGGATTGGAAATAAAGGGATATCTTCCCGGATCCCGGAAAAGGCTGTTGCTGCGACTGCTTGCATCTTCCACTTTCTGTTTTATCTTCTAAAAAACCCCTAATGCCTGTGTGCATGTTGACTCAGAAGGAAAGTCAGGTCCCTTCGCTCTGGCAGTCTGGTCTCAGGCGTGTTGCTGCCCAGTTTCCCACTAAAGGTCTTCTTCGGCTAGGGCACTTTTGTCAATTGTAAACCCTGGACGCTAGTCTAGCACTTCCGTAGTGGTCGCGCAGGCGAATATAGGCGGCAATAACAGAGAACACGCGGGACCTTCCGAGAGCTGTTTCTTGACCCAACAAGTGGCGCGTGGGGGCCAGACGCTCTCTTGGAGTGGGCGGCACAGGAGAGCGTGCGAAGGGTTTAGCTCGGGTTTTCGAACAATCTTTGCAAATTTAGGAACTCGAGCATCCTTTCTGTGACATCCTCTCTGCTCAATTGGACTCGACGCGAAGTGGGACTGGTTTGTGCTTTTGGTGATCCTACAACGAATAATTGCTGCTGCTACTATATGAGTTCAGTGATTGCCATTACGACCTTCCTAAGACAGCCTTCACATATCGGACACAAAGAAAAAAAAATCCAGAAAATCCGCCCAAAATGCCTTGGGTTGCATTTCCCAACTAAATTGTGTGTGTGTGTATTTGCGCCTTGATTCGCGTTAAAAGTCTGATTGTTGTTTAGACTGAAGAGAAAGTGGAAGAGAAGCATTTGTAACGCTAAAAGGCATTCTTGTTTGGATAACGTATTTGCCTTAGAAACCCGACCGAGGTCACAGCCATTCTCAGCCAGGTTACTTGGAAGAACATGCCGCTAATTTGTATTATCCACTATTCTGTAACATCTTCAGAATCGAGTGCTCTTTGATGAGAGTTCCCATGTGGTGTAGAAATTTTCCCAGTCCATCGGGACAGAGGTGGTTCATGTTTTGTGCCACTGAGGTTGTAGCGGGACTCAGTTAGTTCACAGAACAAACCAGTCCTTCTTCCCCTTTGGGAAATGGGGAAAGGTTTTACAGTTACCTTAATATTGCAGAACTGAGAAGGATACTGCAGTGGCATATGTTGTCAAACTTACGCTTTCACGGTAGGAGTCCATTGGTTGTAGATTTCACCGGCTGTACCGCCCTGGTCTCAAAATGTCAAGACCAGCCACACAGCCTGGGAAATCTACAACAACCAATACTGCAGTGCTTTTGTTTTTGTTACTTTTCTTGTACCATCAGGGCTTTAAACATGTGGAAAGAGACAAAATGTGCAGGAAAAGAATACTAGTGCTGTTCAAAAATTCAGGTCTTTTGTATTAGTGTTGTCTGGTTCTTAGTTCTGAATATTTTCTCCCACTGGATGTAGACTTCTAAATTTATTTATTTAAAACACCTGTATACTGCTTTTCCATGTCACCCAAATAGGTTTGTATAATCAATAAAACAGTTCAGTGTGTGTGTGTCTGTGAAGTGCTGTCAAGCCACAGCTGACTTATGGCAACCCCAAAGGGTTTCCAAGGCAAGTGATTAACAGAGGTGGTTTGTCATTGCCATTGCCTTCCTCTTCAGACTCTTCCTTGGTGGTCTCCCATTCAAGTACCAAGCCTATTTAGCTTCTGGATTCTAAAACCAGGCTATACTATACCATTCCACATCTCTAAAAACAGTCCAGTACAAGCAATAATAATACAACATATATGTTACAAGATAAAAAAAAATGTTTAGCTGCCAGTAACCAGACACGTATTGAATCACTCAAGAGCCTTTTAAAGATTGCCCTTGCTCTTTCTCTGAAATCATGACAGAGATGTTGCAGCCTTTGCTTCCACAGGACTGGAGTAGCCTCAGGAAAAAAGCCCTTGCTTGCCCTGATGCAGTTTTGATGTCTGTTGTCAATGGAATAGAGCACAATCCCTGCAGTACAGAGTGGAATGCCCATTTAGGCTCCCAATAAGGAGAAGCGACCTGTATGTGGGACACAGCCCGTTAAGGCTTTAAAGATTAAAACCAGCACCTGGGATTGAATCTGGAAACATACCAGAGCAGTCAATGCAGATGTTTACAAATTGCAGTAGTCTAATTTCCCATGTCCCAGTCGGTAGCCAGGCTGCTGCATTTTGCCCTAACTGAAGTTTCTAAACAATCTTCAAGGGCAGCCTTATGCAGAGCTCATTATTGAAATCCAGTCTTTATGTTTTACAGCACGATTATTATTGTGCTTCTGTAGAGTCATCAGGTCTTCACAGACATAGATTGTTTGGAATCCATTCCAATAGTTTTGAGTCCTCATGGATCTTTGGCCTCCTGTTTTATAAACAGGGGGCATCACTGGCCAGGGACACCTTTCTTCACCAGTTTTGGCTGGCAAGCCATCTGTGACCCTTCCTGAGTGGGAAAGATCTTGTCACTGTGGTGCGTATCCTGGTAACATTAGATTACAGCAATGCACTCTTCATAGGTTTGCCATAGATCAGGGATGGCCAATGGTAGCTCTCCAGATGTTTTTTGCCTACAACTCCCATCAGCCCCAGTCAGCATGGCCAATGACTGGGGCTGATGGGAGTTGTAGGCAAAAAACATCTGGAGAGCTACTGTTGGCCACCCCTGCCATAGATGATTTATCTAAAAGCTACAGTTGGTGCACAATGCTGTGGCCAGAGTGGGTCTTAGGGACCATATTATTCCAGTCATGTTCCATTTACATTGGTTCACAGTATGCTTCCAGGTCCAATTCAAGGGGATGGTGATCTCACCCCTTTCTTCAGAGAGACTTGCTGGCTGGGATGGAGGGGACCCTGATGGTAGACAGCCCCTCCTGGGCACCACTAAGGCAGGTAGCCCAATCAGGGACTTCAGGGAAAGAGTCAAGGGTGTGGACATGCTTGGAGATGTACTAGCAGCAGTTTCAGAGCCCAGTAAGCTTGGGAAAAACCATAGAGGGGAAGTTGGGCTCAGGTAGCAGGCCATACCCAGGAATAAACAAGAGGAGGAGATTAGGAGTGTCTTGGGCCTCTTGGACAGGCCAGCAGAGCTATCTCTTAAGGAAAGGATAGAGAAGGTAGGGCACAGCCAAGAAGCTATTGGCCCAGATTCCCTTCATTCATTATGTTCCTGGTCATAATGGAAGGGCATTGAGGGAGGCTGGGATCCCGCCCCCCCCACAGTCCTTTAATAAATCAGCCCAGGCAAAGCCAAGAAGAAAAAGCGAGACTGCTCCTGCAAGTTGTGGGGGGAAGAAACTGGCTGAGGGAGTTTTATGATCTTTGTCACTTTTGGTTTTGATGTTGAATTTAAATCCAAAATTTTATGCAGTTTATCAGTGATGCACCAGCTCCATTTTACCCATTGTACCATACTCCTACATGCATGTAATAGTTGCAGATATATATATTCCTTTTAAAAGGAGGTGCAATAAGTTGGTTGTAACATTTCTATGAGCATGGAGGAATAGCTTTGCTGCTGTTTGCCTGTTAGATGTATGCAAAGAAGTTGTGTAGAGTGAGCTTCCAAACAACGTCTTAAACCTGTCAATCTTTTTTAAAAAACAAGTGAATAAAAGCATGTGCATTTGTGTCTTACAAGCAGGGACTTCTAACACTTTCATGAAGAAACCTATCCTACCTAGGGCAGTTGCAATTCATATTCCAGGGTACAAAATAGAGCACATTGCTTGGAAAAGGAAATGCCCTTGAAAAGAAAGTGTGTTCTTCAGAAATATTTGCGCTACAAAACCTCAAAGAAATGTGAACAACCAGCTAGTAATTTAAAGTTGCTGTGGCTGGCTTTGAGTTGAGTTGGCTACCTGGTGTGTTCTGTAAACTCAACTTACCTCTAAGTTCACTCTCCCTCTCCCCCCTCCCCCATTTCTGTGTGGACATTTTGCCATTTCTTCACTATCTTGCTGTCTTTCTGAAATGTGTTCCTTTTATTTGATGATGAAAGCAGGGGGAAGTTGTTTTAGATATCCAGATGGCAGAAGGCAAAAAGACTGGAGAGGGTGAAGATTCATTTTAAAAAGTGGACTGCATCCTTTAATTTGTTTAACTGGCAGAATGTTTTTAGATTGAGATGTTGGTAGCATGCAAATACAGACATAATTGAATAACATGTTCAAAGGCTAAGGATTAACCAGCTAAACATCTTAGTGATAGCTCTAAATTGGCTAAAGTAGCAATCCTATAAGGAGAACTATGGAATTCCCAAGTCCTACATTCTAGACACATTCACAAAATAAAACATTCCTCCCAAACTTTCAGGACGAAGATTTATGTAAGGACTCACACCTTTGATGTCTGACGTTTAAAAAGAAATAAATATACAGGAGGTAATCTAGTCTAAGAGTTATTGTATATTTTATAATACAGCTATCTGGATAGCTTTAAAAAAGTTTCAGTGATTTATCTTAAATATACATTTGGGAATGCCATTGTAAGAATCCAGAACAGATAATATTTGAAAGGTGCCAGAGACCTATAACTTTATTCTGGTTTCTTATTTTTCAGTTTAAGCACCACTTAGCTGAAGAATTATGGATTCAATGTGAAAATTAATTTATCTCAAAATTGTTTCCATTTGGACTACACGGCAGGTTTAAAATATCCCAACCCTCATATGAATTCCTCCAAGATAAAAAGGAGCAAGAATAAACAAAGCTACTCAAGAGAAGTTCATATGACTTCCAAAATGTGAAAACCCCAGGGGCTGATGCACTGACCATGTATGTGGACATAGCCCTGTTGACTTCCATAGACCTCCACTATCATCTATAGGCAATGAGCCACTCCTTTAGAATGCTTCCTTAAACTTCCAGGCTCCTTCCCTTTGTCCAGACATGTAACATATATTCCCAAATGCCTCACTTAATTGAATGCTTTTATGACCACAATGTTCTTGCATGAATTATGCTTCTTGAACTCATCCCAATAATACATATCTTTAGATGTGTGAGTATTATATAAGTGAAGCAGGGTGCATATAAATCTTCAAGCAGTCAGATCTAGAAGAAAAATAGGTTTGACTTGGAGACTAAGGAAACTACTTGTCTTCTCCAGTCTCAAAACTTCTAATTCATTTGGAAAAAGTCAAGCAAATTAAAAGCTGGCTGTTCCTTTAGAATCAATGTTTGGACTGTGTGTCTCTAGTTTCTAATTTTCCTTTCCCCCCTCCAATCCCAGAAAATAACTTATCCCAATTCAGTTCTATCAAGGAATGCCGTTGACCTGCAGACAAGCAAGTGAATAAAACATCAAAATGTTTGAAATAACTACTTTTTTTTACAGACACCTCAGTGGGTCTCCTTCTAGGTCTAAGGTCAGAAGCTATTAAAATATAATATAAAAATGAATTGATTATCCACCTTATCCTGCCTTCAGATTCTGCAGATCAGGTACAAGGAAGCTGAGCTGATAATTCATCCTGAATTACATTTTGCACATCCACTTTTTATTCATGGCTGAAAGTACACCTGGTTTGCATTTTGTGGGGAAATGGGTTAGTTATTCCTTCTTCAAAAATATGCAATATGAATTTGTTGCATCTGTGTTGTTTCATTATTGTGGGAATGAACAGCTCTGCTCTTTTTTTGAGAGGCCATTTTAAAAGGTTTACAAAGAATATGAAGATCATTTTCATGAAACATGGGGCTGGTGACAAGTGAATGAAGCTATCATGGAGGAAAAGAGCTCACGAGTTATCACATGGTTAGGATTCACACACACAAGATGGGGGTCAGAATCAGTGGTGTTAAAGCAGTTCATCTGAACACAAAAAACTTCCATATCAAAGTACAATATTGCCTGTTCTGTCTGAGGGCCACACTAGACAATTGTTGGGTTTTTTCAAGTGTCACCCCTTTAGTCATGAAAGAGTTCAGCTGTTGTTTCTGTATGGGCCTTTCTGCTTTTGTGTTTACTACAGCTCTCGCCTCCCATCTCCGTCGCTTCAAAGCCTGCTTCCATATTCAATTGCAAACTCAACTCACTCTCCCATCAGATTTTTCAATTCCTTCCACATCCTTTCCCCAGCATTCTACTGTCACTCCGCTCCGTAGTTTCCAAGAGTTGTTTTTCAGGGGAGCATTCCCCCCCCCCTCTTCTTAATTTGCTTCCAAGTCTTTAAAAGTAGAAACATTTCCTCAGATTTTTCCCCTCTCCTCCCCTGGCAGGCTAATTGTTCTTATTGATCAGTTTCACACTATGCATGTTTTTTGAAGTAGGAGATTAGGAAAGCCTTTGTCTGACTC
Organism: Heteronotia binoei; assembly: GCF_032191835.1. Classification (NCBI taxonomy): domain Eukaryota; kingdom Metazoa; phylum Chordata; class Lepidosauria; order Squamata; family Gekkonidae; genus Heteronotia; species Heteronotia binoei. Next base: position 29,143 of record NW_026800050.1, read on the forward strand.
ATTTGCTTGGTTGGTTAAGAGGAGCTTGTGCAGCAAGTTTGATTCTTCTTTGGGGCAATTTTGTATTTGAGGGGAAAAAATGGTTTCCTTTTAAATTGACTCTGACCAGAAACATTTCAAATGTGATAATTATGCTGCAGGAACCTACTTTATGGCAGCAGCAGCCTTTTTTTTTTTAAAGAAAAGTCTGGTCCATCTCAACATCTCCTCTTCCCCTTTTGTCATCTCAGTTCTAAATAACAATGGGGGCAACTAAGGCTGCAAAGCATTGATGTCTTCACCTCCCCCCTCTGTCACTAAATTCTTAAAGCAGTGTCTGCCAGTGTTTTTTTTTTCTCCAGCTAACTCCTTGACTACTGATAAGGGGGGGGGGGACAATAATGGCGATCCCACAGTAAATTCATCGGGAAAAAATTCCTATTTCAAAAGGCACGCCCAGTGTGAAAACAACCAATTAGGAGAAACCAATCCCAGAACCAGGGGTGGTACTGAGTTTTTTGCTGCCCCAGGCCACCCACACAGCTGCACCCCCCCATGGAGGGGGAGGTCTGAGCAAGGCTGTGGTTCCTTTCATCCTCCTGGCTGCCAGGTGGAGGAAAGGGCTGCTGGACTGCCTGCCTTGCTCTGAGGCTGTCTCCCTTTGCAGGGGAGGCAGCTTCAGAGCGACACCACTCTCCTCCAAGCCTGGCTAGGAAGCCGGGCTCGGAGGAGAGCACAAACTGGGCACAGTTCTGCCATTCTCAACTTCTGGGGTCTGCGACTGAGGAAGCTGAGAGCAGTGGAGCAGAGAGAGAGGGCGCCTGAAGGCACCCTGTAGGCAAGGTGGTGCCCGAGGCAGCCACTTACCTCGCTGACTTCCACACGCCGGCCCTGCCCAGGTTTTCTCATTGGTATGTAGAATATATACACCACAATTCTCAAAAGAAATCAGAGAGAGAGAGAAAGATGTAGAATGCAGGAACAGCATTCGAAGTAAACCGCAACCGGCTCGTCTTCAGTGAAAATTGAAAGTAAGCTGTGTATGCAGAATGTTACTTAGTTAGCTTAGAACCAATTCACTGTAGTGTAGAATTTTCCAGTCAGAGAGGCTGAGGTCTTATTCCTAATAAAGTGATTTTAAGAATGATTTGACTAATCAATATATTGGGAGATGATACATGAGTTTGCAAACACACAAGGGATGGAGCTTTGGGAGGGGGGAAACTTCCTTTCATTTGTTCCACCCACACACACAACACACGTTTGGGCAAACAAAGAGACAAGATGTAGAATTAGGAAGTGAGTCAGGATGTTATTTTATTCCATGTAATCCTAATTTTCTTTTTAAGTAAACTTTTATTAGAAGGTAAATTAGAAGTTTTATTTCCACTGTGTCACTCTGTTAAGTATTAAACAGCAATACATGTCACAGGTGTCAGATTTGGGGGACATCACGTGTAGTGTCTAATTTGTCCCTGACAGTGGTTCTCCAGGACCTTAAGAAAAGGTCTTTTGCATCACCAATTTTTAACTGGAGATATTGGAGATTGGACCTGGGACCTTCTGCATGTAAGGCAAATGCTCTGTCACTGAGCCATGTCCCTTTACTTGTGAACATTACTAACCATTTCTGCAAGGAAACTGAAGGGGGAGAGATGGGATATCCTCTTTGTTCTGCAGGGCCTATAATGCAGAGATGTTTTGCCATAAGGGATAGATGTTCTGCTATAAGGCAGAGATGTTTGGTTGAGGACAGCAGTGGTTTCCATAAGTTCTGGAACATTTGTTCTGGCACTCCTGTTTCCTGCCTGCCCCCTGGCAGGGCAGTGGCACAATCTGAAATTGCCTAGCACCATCTAATTAGGCCAATTGTTGTATTTTGATTGCTTTTTACTGTGAATTTAATTCATGATTGTGTTTCATGTGTTGTACATTGCCCTGAGCCTTGTTTTACAGGGGATGGTGGTCTAGAAATTTAATATAATAAATGAATAATAAGGGAGAACCTGTTATTTAGGATGTAGCAATGGAGGCTGGTAGAGGTAGGCCTCAAAAAGTACTGTGGAAGTATATAACTACTGACCGGCGTGTCAGTAGTATAACTACTAAGTCCCTGGCATGTCTGCTGATGTTAGTGGGGCTGAAAGCACGCAGTACCCCTGTGCTTGCAACCATCCTGATGGAGTTGCCCCCTGATTACACTGCCAACTCATTCCAGTGGCCACTAGTAAGAATATAATTTCCATCTCCCCCTATAGTGACCATGGGTGATTTCTGTCCATGACCTGTCTCATCTAAAATTCAAATGCCATATCACTCTTAGAATATCTTGTAGATAATCTGACAGTACCTCTGAAGGGCAGTATAGATTCCCAGCTGAACCATGAAAGGTATCTATGTATGTTAGTTTGAATGGAAAGGTGGTAACAAGTGCTAAGAAATTTTAAAAATGCACCTGGACACTTAAGAAAATATAGTTCTGGATGAATTAATATATGTATGTTAATCATCCAGCAGTTGCAGCACCAATGGTTGGAAAGCTGCAAAATCCAATCCAGCAAATGTTATCAAGTCAAGACATTTTCTGTGAACCAGATTTTCATTCTCTCCTCTTTCTAACATGCTCCAATATCTGCTGAAAACTACTTCAATGGAAATATTATCCATACCGGATGCTTCAGTGGATATAGTTAAATAAAAATAAAAATGGGTATATGTGGATAAAAATAAAAATTCTCCTTCTAGCAAAGAGCCCCAAAGACTTTGGCACATTGGTATGTTTCCATCATTTTAACATGTATAAAACTCCACAAGGATTCCCTTCTCTGACCTTTTATTTACATATCTCACTTTTCCTAGTGATATTTTTACTAGTGTGCTCTTAGCAAACATGACCTTGACTGTCCTAACAAAAATTCTCCACTATACATTCTGTCAGATTATATTTAGTTCAAAAGGAAGCAACACTGTGTGCAGCCTGAAATATGTAGACATTCTGAAAACTCAATCAGCAGAAAAGAGACACTTTTCAATTAAAAACCCTGGTACAAAGACTGTTTCTTGGTATGAAACTGTGGATCAGTTTCTGTGGATGAATTCCTTATTCATGTAGAATTCTTGTGCTACTAAAGAATGGTTGGGGCATAGTAAGCAGGGTAAAGCCACACAAATCAAAATATATGTGGTAAATAAAGGGGGTTGCTCCAATTTGTTAGCCACTTTGGTGGCTCTTATGGGGCCAGAAAGGCAGGATAGAGATTTTATAAAATAAACAAACTCTTTTTGGTGTATGCTGAGAAGGAAAAACATTTTAAGCTCAACAGAAGTAAAGAGTCTGCTTTAGATGTTTACAAGAAGGAACCCAGAAGATATGTGGAGGGGCGAAAATCCCACCCTTTCCTCTCTTCTTGCTAGCTCAACCTCAGTTCTTTCAGAATCAACAGTCACCCTCAGCGTGGCTTCCCACATCCTTCCTCACAGACAAATGTTTGCTTGCCTGCCTGCATGCTTCTCCTCCATTCTGCCTGCCTGCTCACCATTTGCCCATCCATCCCCTCTCCACTATGCCCATCCTCTTCATCCCGCAGTGCTGTACTTACTCTGTCCATCCATCTTTCCTTTGCTTACCAGGATCCCTCACTGCTATTCTGCCTCTGTTCCTTTCTCACTGTTGCTATTGCTCTGTCTGCTGGGCTGCTTGCCCCTCTGCTATTCACTTGTCACTCCTCAGCCTATCCATTTCATTTACCTCTTCCACTACTCACTCGGCAGAAGTTACTGATCCTCTTCCCTTGACTATCTACCCACAGCAGCTTTGAAGATGTGTGTGTGTGTGGGGGGGGCAGTGCATCTAGCAGCTCCTGTACATACCCTCACTACCATGAGGCATGGCAGTGGCATGGCTACTGCTGGTTCTGGGAGTCCTGGTTTGAGAGCTGAGGTGGCTGCACCTCCCCTCCTCTGCATATGTGCAGATAGTGTTCCTGTCTTTTTTTTGAGGGGGGTTAAAGTCCCTCCATCCATGGTTTTTAACTTTTCATATTTCTCTGCAAGCTGGGCAGGGTGGGGGGTGTCTCCCAACTTTGTAACAAATAGCCATGGCTTTAAATGTTCATAGATGGGACCATTTGACTATTAGATACATTGACAACCCCTGTTTTTTCCCCCAAATGGGGACATAAAGCACCTTACAACATTATTTGCCCTCCTTGACTTTATCTTCATAATAATAGCCTTCCAAGGTAGTTTAAGCTGAGAGAGAATGACAGGCCCAAGGTCACCCAGCAAGCTTTTGCGATGCAGCATGGATTCAAATCTGGGTCACCTAAATCATACCCAGCTACTGCACTGGTCACTGCTGGTTCAGTGCTTTGTGACTGCAACTTTTGTGATGTGATGAATTGGGTAGTATGAATTTTAACAGGATACCAGAGAGTGAACTTTCACACCCCGTCCAACAATCTGCTTTCACCCAGAGAATGAAAGCAGGGCTCTGCTCACCAAATGGATTTTCCCTCTCCCCATCTTCCTGCAGTTTCCTGCATCCTTCAAAAAGCTGCTTCTCAAGGTTAGGGGACCCCTGGATAAATGTAGTGTGGGAAGCTACAGTTATAAGGAAAAATTTAGAAATTCTAGATCTCTTTTGTGGGAGCGGAAGTTTTGTGTGTTCATGTAAAAAGCTGCTTTAGATCCAATGCTTTGGAGCTCATTCACACATTTATCTTCTAGAAACTGAATATATGCTGAGCAAGTATTTACTTGCATTTGTGAAGTGATGAAACACAGCCTTATTCACACTCTGGGGTGTATATGTGTATGTATGTGTGGGAGAAGACTGAATTTTTTTTAGTTTGAGGAGTCAGCAGACAACTACTGTTGTGCAGTACGTAATAGCTTCATTTACATTCTAAATAAAATGGTGATATTACATCAGGTCTGAATATCTCCTCATCCATGTTCACAAAAAGTAAGTACCCCAAATTAGGTAATGCAGATTTGGTCTCACTTTCCCTTAGACCCAATCATAATTGTTAAATATGAGCCCTCCAACTGACTTGAATCCAACTGCTCCATCTTAACTGGATTAGGTTAGGTTAAAAGTTGTGCGTGTGTGTCAATGAGGTAATCACTCTGCCTTTTTTGGCAGAGTATTTCTCTTTCAGCAAAAATTATTATGTCTACTGTTAGAAGTTATTGTTTGATGTGCTTAAAGGCACCACAGGGTGATTTTGACACATTGTTACACCATGGTAAAGACTGACTATTAATATACACTCATGTGGTGAGAGATGGTATTTCTTTCCCCACAATAAACATCAGATTTCAATGGGTTTGCTAATGTGGCAAATATCAGATTTTGCTATGAAGTGCACATTCAAATGAAATGTGGTGGAAAGTGCCATCAAGTCATAGTCAACGTATGGTGACTCCCACAGGTTTTCAAGGCAAGAGACATTCAGAAGTGGTTTGTCATTGTCTTTCTCTGCATAGCAACTCTAGAATTCCTTGGTAGTATCCCATCTAAATACTAACCAGTGCTGACCCTGCCTAGCTTCTGAGATCTGACAAGATCGGGCCAGCTTGGGTCATCCATGTCAGAGTTCAAATGAAACAGGCACCAAAAAAAAGACATCTTGAGATGAAAACTAATGTGGTCAGAAGTAATGAGAGAACCAACATGCTTGAATAATCATTTCTTTGAAATCCTTTAATAGCTTGGCCCATTGTTGTCTTGTAAGCCTCAGGTTATGGCCCCTAGTGGACAAAAGAAATAGTAGTTGCCCAACTTTTTATGTATTCTGCTGTATTTTCATTCCATGATTCCTGCTTAGCTCTTACATGCCTGCTGTACCCTGAGACCTTCAGACATTCCCTAGGGCCCTTTGATGGTGGTTTCAGTCTCTGTACTATACTTCAGTACTTCAGTCCTGTCTCTCCACACAGCTCTAATTACAAGACCATAAGAAAATTTAGAACTCGGAACTAGGTAATGTTTTTATAAGGCTTTGAATTGCACAGTTATTGCTCACTGCACCCTTGTTTATGCACATTTATTATAAATATCTCCTTGAGGCCAACATTTCCCTTTTCACATGCACAGCAGTTTTAAATTCATTTTTGATATGCTTGATTTTTTGACTGCACGTTTAAGGTTTCTAATCTCAGTGCAACTTCTAATTATGACAAATATCAGAAAACAGCATTGCCACTTCAAAAACAAAGGAGCCACTATCTGTAATTTTGAGGGGAATTTTATTAAAACACAATTTCCTTAACAAGCACACTAATGTCTCATTTTAAGCATGCAGGGAGTATTTATCTTTTGAGACAGCAAAATCATTTGCAGAGTGCTTTAACTGCTAAATAAATATTACGCTGGCAACTTCTGAAGCATCATAAATGCAGTCAATATAAACAAAGCAATGTGGAAACCAGCTCCAGTTCTGAGTTTTAAGTGACTGCTGGCTTATTTGTTGTGAAACAAGACTCTGGTTTGCATCAGACTCCATATTAGCATTTGGAAAATCTGATTTCTTCTCACTATAATAAGCAAATATTCTTTTCTTGTTTGCAAATTTCTGCCAATGAAATGCACATCAAACCTTCAGCCCTTTTGATACAACTGGAAAGTACTTAACTGAAGGCCAGTTATTAAGTTAGCTTTATTGCTGTTATTTTTATAACTGATTTTTACCACTTATGAAAGGTGATGGATTCGGAGACCTCCATGGAGGAAGAGGCTGTTCTCTTGGCCATGGAATGAGAACCTCGCATGCTGTGGTCATACACACATATTCCATTCACTCCTGCCATTCTTCCAGGATGATTCACTCCTATAAATGCACTCATATGTGATACCAACCAACCACGAGAAACCCAAATCCCTCCAAATGAATTTTGCCATTTGTTGTCTCCTGCTCCCATCTCATGAGGACACATTTATAAGAATAAGGAAGCCACAAAAGAATTATCCAGTCACCTTGTGTGATATTTCCTCATAAAAAATGTTTGCATGCACCTACCCTTATATGAATAAACAGCGGAAGCTGTTTACAAGATGGCTTTTTTTTTGTTAAAGAAAAAGAATTAGGCATGTCAAGACAGGATCAACCCCTTCACTGCAAGAGCTAAATAGTCAGTGTGGTACAGTAGTTAAAGTGTGAGGTGAAGATTTATGAAACTCAGCTTTGAATCCACATTCTACAGTAGAAGAACCACTCATTCTGCCTGTTTAACTTACCTTACAGAGTTGTTGTTGTTGTGATGATAACATGGAGGATTGCTTTGTAAGCTGCTCGGGGTTGCTACTGGGGAGAAAAGGTGGGTATATCAACCATCAATATATTGAATTCTTAATGTGGTCCCATCTGTTGATACTTAAAAACAGAGATAAGAGGAAGAAACAGGCAAGAAAGATCTTATTACAAACCTGAGAAAAGCTCTAGGTCTTAAAATCCTCCAAAATGATAGAAGTAGTACTTGATAGAAGTAGTACTTTAGAAACAAATGCCCTCAGTGGCTGTTTCTATGCAATCACAACAGTACTGCCAGCCTTCCAGCCTTGGTTTCTGTCACTGGAACATAGGGGAAGGACACTTTCAGGGTTGTTTTTATTTTGTATTCTGCAGGCAGGGCCAGTCAGGTCTCCTCAAGTGGTAATGACCTAGGCTTGGATAGCAAGGCTTGAGTACTGACAGGAGCTTATAGCAAGGAGCTAGAAAAAGGGACTAAGAATAGGTACAAACAAGGAAAACATTTATAAGAATGTGGTTAACTTCATTTTGTGGTTCGTTGGGTTGCCCGATTCATTGGTTTGTGTTGATTCTGTTTTTGGTGTAGTGGTTGTGTGGTCAGTTTGGCATAGTGGTTAAATGTGCGGACTCTTACCTGGGAGAACCGGGTTTTGATTCCCCACTCCTCCACTTGCAGCTGCTGGAATGGCCTTGGGTTAGCCATAGGTATCGCAGAAGTTGTCCTTGAAGGGCAGCTGCTGTGAGAACCCTCTCAGCCCCACCTACCTCACAGGGTGTCTGTTGTGGGGGGAGAAGATATAGGAGATTGTAAGCCATTCTAAGTCTCTGATTCAGAAAGAAGGACGGGGTATAAATTTGCAGTCATTTTCTTTTTTTGATTTTCCAACCCGTATCTTGGTCTGTTGGTTTGTTTAGTTCAGGAATATGTAGAATGCCCCCCCCCCCATGGGCTAGAGATGATAAACTTTTGACAAACTCTTCAGCAGAATCTCCTCTACCTGCTCTCTAAGTTTGGTGTGAACTGGATTTTGGGGGCTGACCAATAGCCCCCCAAACCAGGTGCCCCACTACACTGCTGTCCTAGGAGTATGTCAAGTTGAGGAAAGAAAGCGAAGGCACCTTGTAGTTTCTGATCGGTTTCAGTCATGGCTGATCAGCTGTTAGGTTTTTGGCTAGCTGATCAGGGACAATGAAATGGATTTGACCAAGAAACCGACCAGAAGCAGCAGGGGGCTGGGAATCATGCCAGGATGTCTGGAAAAATGAATCAAACATGAACCAAATGACACACCAAGAAAAAAAGGGTGGTCTGTTTTCCTGTTCAGGTATGACACAATCAAACAAACCAATCTGGAACAAACCACAAATCAGCCCATTTTGAGTATGAATTGTGACTTGTGGTTCTGTTTGTGCCCATGCCTAACAGGGACACAAGTTTACACCTAGTGGATTGGTTGACCCAACAAGTTTCCTCTCCCACCCCAAGGTTTAAATAGGCTTATAGGAGAGCAGCTCCACCTGCTCTGGAAGCAGTACCTGGAACATAGTCAGGTTTAACTGGCCCAGAATCCTGTAAAGGATTATTCCACCATGATCTGGTGGAGCATAGACTGCCAGCCTGTCACTGCATCTTCTCTGGGCTGTCTCAGTACAAGTCCTTTGCCTCCACTGCTCCTGCCAGGTGGAGGCAGATTCTGGTGGACTTGTGGACTGAGTCCTGGATTGGCAATTAGTTGCCTCAGGACCTGGGGGGACAGATGGAAGTTCTGGTGGAGAATTTCCTCCTGCAAGCTCCTCAGGAGCAAGTTCTGGTGGCTCTCCCACTGCAGGTTCCTCAGGGAAAAGTTCTGGAGCAGGTGAGCCAGGGGCATCTGCCCTGCCAGGAATCTTGCAGATTTCCCTGCTCTCCCCCAGGTCATGTATGAGGCCCCTTGGTGGCTTCCAGGTGAGAGTCTGGAGCCAGCTCAACAGGGGCCATGACAGTTTGGAGGGAGAACTAACTGGCAGGTCTGGCAGCAAGCACCAGGTGAGTTGCTATCACCTTACTTGCATGACTCACTACTGTTCAACAGCAGCTGCCCAGTCAAAGCCAGTATAGTGTAGTGGTTAGAATTTCAGGCTACGATCTGAGAGACTGAGGTCTGAATCCCCATTCTGCCATGGAAGCTTGGGCCAGTTACAGATTCTCAGCCTATCCTACCTCACAGGGTTTTGGTGAGGATAAAATGGAGGAAGGTAGAATAATGTAAGCTGTTTTGTGTCCCCATTGTGGAGAATGGTGGGATATAAACAAAGTAAGTAAATGATAAATACAGCAGAAGACGGGGGAGGTATATAAAAGGTTGATTTGCAGGTGGATAGCAAAGAGAAAATGAAGCACGAAAAGGTGAGGATATTGGGATTGCCAGGAGAAAAGAAAGGGGAAATAGTGTGGGGAAATGGATGCAGGGTTTACATGAGGTTTCCTGCTGCCAGTTCTTGTGAGTTTCCCACCATGTAGCTGTTCTTGTCTTGACCCAGTGGCTGGAACTAGGCTTTTCCCCCCTGGGGGAATGCAATAGAAAGGAGTTCCAGAACTTCCTTGTGGAAATAAAATTCTCAAAAAAAAATGTTTAAAAGTTCATTTCCCTCTTGAGAGTTCAGGCACCTCTTTTTTCAGGAAAAAAGCTCTGGCTGGAACCATAGTTTTCCCAGGGAGAGCTGCCAAGGGGATGGCAGGAGAAAAAGCCGAAGACAGGGGCAGAAAAGGTATCTTGGCTGGTGGGTGCAGGGGAGAAGAAAAAAAAATGCAAGTGGCTATGGGGGCTTTCAGTGAAGGGAAAAAGGAAAATCAGAAGTTGATATATGCTCTCCTGAGTATACACTGTCAGTAGCTCTTTGATGGCCAGATCTGCAGCATGTTCCCCTGCCCTGGGACAGTTTCCCAGATTTAGTAACAGAACAAATAGGTACATTGCAAACACATAGATATCTTCACTATAAGGTGCTCCTAGAGCTGTATGCCCTATTCTTGCATAGGAAACAACGCTTTCCCCCAAAGGATATAGATGTTCTTAAATCATTCATCTTTCCTACTTTATTTTAGATAATATTGCTTATCTTGCCAATTGTAATGAAGTCCAAGGCTTTTCTCAGAGGCCAGGAAAAAAAGTGGAAAATGAATGGGGAAGCAAAGAGAGGAAAAGGAAGAACTTTCCAAAAGGGGGAATGTGTTTCCAGCTGTCTGGGTGTAGAACAAAATGAAACACCTGTATGAGGTATATACAAAGAAGCTAGGCATGAGATACTGCTGAGCATCTGTAGCCCATCTGTAAATGGTCACTTAGAATGAACAGTGGGGGTAGGGGACAGCAGCCAATTTGGGGGTGTGGCCTTATGAGGTAAGCAAAAGCATTATTTTAATTATTTTTTTACCTGATCTCACCAGTTTGAAAACATTCCTCAGACAACTGCAGTCACTTTAAAAAGTTTTATTTTTCAGAAGAACAACCAAAAGCATGTACTCAACAAGGTTTTTTTAAAAAATAAAAAAGACAAAATAACAATGGTAGCAAAGGGAAAACTGATGCCATCCAGGTAGCTGAGGTGCTATTTCTTGCATTCCACAGCATGAGAATGGAGTCATAGTTCTTGTGATGCTATGGCAACCGCACTGTGTGTAATAGTAATGGATAACATATTTATGCGTCATCTGAGGCAGCATTTGTAGTCCTGTGAGCTGCGGTTCATCTGTACAAGTGGAGACCATTTTTCCTCATGTGTGGGATATAATTCAATCAAATATGAGTCATTTAATGTGTGCCACAGGCACTTGTGATTTAATTTCTTTTCTTTTTTAATATATTTAAAGAGAAAGCAACCCTTTTATTTTATCGAGCAAGTAGTTTCATTCTGTTTTTCCTCCCCACCATACACTCCATGTTTGAAGCATGATTGAAAACATCAGAACAACATCACATTGTTCAGGAAAGATGATCATGCGTTTATTTATAATGTACTTTTCAAAGATGGAACTATGCATATACTATTGCAGGGGTGGCCAACGGTAGCTCTCCAGATGTTTTTGCCTACAACTTCCATCAACCCCAGCCAGCATGGCCAATGGCTGAGGCTGATGGGAGTTATAGGCAAAAAACATCTGGAGAGCTACCGTTGGCTACCCCTGTGCTATTGCTATGAATGAAATAATAATTAAAAAGCACACTTAAATGACTTGTTTTGATAGGGATTCTTGGCAATAACTGTAATTTAGGAATTTTTTAAAATAAAAAAGAGTTGATTTTAACTGAACGCACACAGTGACTTCTTCACATAAAAATAATATTTATGGGATTTGTTGGAAAGTTTGATTGAGTATAAGAGCACTGGGTACAAGTATTTTTGCACATGAAACATGACAATACACAGGATTTGGGGCCCTGAATACAAACACAGACATAAAGGTAGAAGCAATGTATCTTCTATGAAAGGGTGCAGTTTGACAATCTTGTCCTCTTAAAGAGCAAACCAAAGCAGATCTACTCAAAATAACATAAGTCCTATGTTATTCAGGGGGTTCGGTCCAAAGAAAGTATCCTTAGGATGTCAACCTTAGTCCAAAAGCTTTACATTTTGGTCTGCTGAGCTCTCCAGTTCAGAATAAACTTGATGTACAAATGGAAATATAAAGGTTCCATTTTAGCTGCAATACGTGAGGTAGTCTGACTCCAAACACTCTGAAAATAGTATATTTCGAACTCTGAAAATGGTACGTTTTGATGATCTACTAGGAGAAAGGGAGCCTTGAGGATGGTTTTGAAACTATAGTTGTGTTATGAGTGATAAAAGGCCAATAGGAGGTCAGTAGGTCTCAGGGGTTGTTTATTTTTTTTTACAAAACCCTTAGCTCAGTTATAGTTCTGCATAAGCTTTTATGTTTTCATTCTCATTGCCACAGAAAGTGAGGCTTCTCTCACTGGAGGTCTGTCTGAAATATGTTGGGTAGCCACAAGACAGAAGGACTTTCTCTGTAGTAGTACCATGTCCCTGGAATGCTCTCCTGAGGGAAGTGGCATGGCACAATCCCTATTAGCTTTTTGTCAGCTGTAAATGTTTGAGATCTTTCTTTGCTGAATTATGAAATTACAGGGCTTCATTAATGTTTTGATGCTGATGACTACTTGTAATTTTTTTTAATTGAGCTTTTGTACACAGTCAGTTGACTTTCACAGGTTTTTGCTTACAGAAGCTGACAACTAGTTTTCTGATTTAGTATTAGGTACTGTGGAGTTTGCTATTTTGAAACTTGTTGCATTCCACCTTGAATCAAAAATGTCACCATGCATATAAATATTTCATTTTCAGCAGAATACTTACTGGGCATTCTATTTTTCTGGCTATTAATGGGTTTTCAGTGCTTGTTGTAATTGGGACTACCTCTATGGTTTTGCATAGGAAAAGGAAAGGTCCCCTGTGCAAGCACCAGTTGTTTCTGACTCTGGGGTGACATTACTTTCATAACGTTTTCACGGCAGACTTTTTACAGGGTGGTTTGCCATTGCCTTCCCCTGGCATAGGCTTCCCAATCCCCAGGTCCCAGCAGGAGATTCCCCGGTTTTACAGGCTTCCCCCCGCCCCCAGCCTGCTGGCCAGTGGGGGGAAACTCCTCCCCCAACAGCCACCCTGTATCTCTAGATCTTGGGCAGGACCTGCAAACAGGTCCAGTTTTAAAATGTGTGTGTGCCTTTAGACTGGAGCAAGAAGTACTTCATGGGGAAGGGTTAGCAACAGCAGACCTCTGAGAGTGCAGCCCCTCTGTTTGTTTTGCTTTCCTTTCGGACAAGTGAGTGTGTGTGTAAAAGAGCAGCGTAGCCCCTGTACTTTCCAGATCTCATTGTGGAGGCACCAGAGACTCCTGCTTTGTTCTACCGCTTCAGACCAACACGGCTGCCCACTTGCACCAGAGACAGTTAAGCGTGTGTGTGAGTGAGAGAGAGAAAACGGGGGGAGGGGAGGGAACTCTATTATTCCCTATGGAGACTTATTCTCATAGGAAATAATGGAGAATTGATCTGCGGGTATCTGGAGCTCTGGGGGGGGGGGGCTGTTTTTTGAGGTTGAGGCAGCAGATATGCAGCATAGCATCTAGTACCTCTCCCCAAAATACCCCCCAAGTTTCAAAAAGATTGGACCAAGGGGTCCAATTCTATGAGTCTCAAAAGAAGGTGCCCCTATCCTTCATTATTTCCTATGGAGGGAAGGGATTTAAAAGATGTGTGGTCCCTTTAAAAGTGATGACCAGAACTCCCTTGAAGTTCAATTATGCTTGTCACACCCTTGATCCTGGCTCCGCCCCAATGTCTCCTGTCTCCACCCTCAAAGTCTCCTGGCTCCACCCCCAAAGTCCCTAGATACTTCTTGACTTGGACTTGGCAACCCTACCCTGGCACCAAAGGCAGGCAACAAGCGTTTAATGGTCCCTAATGCCTCCAGACTGTCTCCAGACTTTGGAGTGCCACACTAATCAGTATTTGGAGAAGGGATAAAGAGACAGCTTGAAGTAGTTTGAATTTGGGCAGTGAGACAGTGAGTTGGGAGTTTAGCTGTCATTAATTAAACTAAAAAATATTCATAGTTGGCAGGATGAAGGAGTTCGGGTTGTTGCTTTTTGGGGATCTGATATTCTTGCTGCCTGCCTGCTTCAGAAGTGTAATTGCTTCCACTATTCTCTGCTTGAAAATATGTAAATAAATATTATGAAGATACATAAATCTCCAGTGTTTTTTCTTTACAAGGAAATACTCAACGTAAAAAAAGCTAATCCTTGAATTTCCCATTGCTTGGGGACTTGGTTGAGCCCTTGTATAATAATGTCATTTGAATATGGAGGTTTTTCTTCGCATTTTAAGACCTGAAGACAGCCAGTGCGATGTGTTGGGCAGATTTTTGGACTGGGCCTATGGAGTTTGAATTAAAATCTTTGCTTACAATGAGACTGGGTGACCTCAAGCCATTAAGTTTCTCTCAGTCTAATGCTCCACATAGCATTCTTGTGAAAGTAATATGGAGATGGGGAGAACAATGTACAATGCCCTGAGCTCATTGGAGAGAAGGAGGAATAAAAATTCACGAAGTAAATACAATCTGATGATTTTATCAGTCTCAGGCACAATTCATCATAATTTTGTGAACCTTTTCTCTGCATGAATTAGAATTCTTACAGAATTGGAGTAGCCCTTCCCCTCCCTCCACCATCCTATTTCCAACTCTGGAAGTTCTGGGCCCTGCTTCTGTCCCCTTTGGATTGCTGTGGAACCTGACCGCCATTATATCCTCTGCCTCAGAAATACTTTTCCCTGAGGAAAGAAGGAACTGCATTTTTAGAGTGCTCCATGCAGAGATTGACAGAATGGTTAGTGGTTGGCAAAAATAAACCATGGGTTTCATCTTGAACTATAAACCTCATGAAATTCCATCACACTATTTCCACAAATGAGACACCAGCTGAAAGAGCCTTGTGTATCTAGGAGGCTAGTTAACATACGGAGACCTTTAGATAACTTCCTCCAAAACTGACATTGCACTTGTAGATCCCTGCTTTAATACCGCATTTATAAACCCTTTTATTAAATACACAAAGCTAGACCACACTCGCCATGCTCTGTCACAACCCATTTTATTAATGCAGAGTATTTTATTGTATGCCATGAAGTGAGAGTCCAAGCCGCAAGTTTGACTCATTTTAGCTTTAAGGCTTCTTTTTTCCAGAAGTCTCAACGCTGAAGAAATATATTATCAAAGCATTCAGACTTGTCAAAATTAATAATTAGCATCACAGTTATTTTCCCCATACACAGTGTCTTTTATTCACTTACTGTGCTGGAGAAAAATTATTTGTATAACAGCCAAGGGGGCTGGTTTTGACTTTTGCTCATGGAAGAAATGCAATTGGGACTTTGGAACAGCTCTTTTGGGATGCCCTCCTCAGCTTCCTGTGTGACTTTACATACAACAAAGTTATCTGATATTTGTTTAAGTTGCTACTTCAAATGCAGGCAGAGTTGCCTGGTCCTTCTTTCTACTCGAATGACTGATCTTCGAAGGACAAAGATTTTAACATGGAATGGGGCAAATTGCCTCCAGTTTTTGATATTAAATGTTTTAAAACATCAGTTGGGGGATTAGCAGCTTCTTTTGTACTGTTTAATGTTTCCCACTTCCCTTGAAGATTAGGAAGCTCCAGGGCAAGTTCTTTTAGTAAGAAAAGAGCACTGGATGCATGGTGGGTTTGTGACATATAGATAAACATACGTATTAAGTAAGGAAGCACATGCAAACCTTAGATAGACATTGTTTTTCTTTATGACAGTTTTCATTTCTCAAAAATAGTTCAATTTAGGAGCTCCTCCAGCTCTACCCAATTAGAAAATGCATACTTGTTTTCCTTCACTGACTGTATTCATAATTGCCAGACAATTTCTTTCAGTGTTCACCGCAAAGTACAGGCATGACCAATAGTAACCGGTCATCAAAGGTCATTAAATAAACAATTTCAGCTTGTGAGGTCATGTTCAATACCCAATGAGAATACTTGCAATGGAATTGATTAAAGCAGCATTTCTCATACTTTTTGAACTTGGTCTTCCCTAAATCTCTTCTGCCCACTCCCCCAACCTAGCACCAGCCATGTGGTCCACAGTGGTACTTTGTTTGAACACAGCCTGTGGGTGGGGCCTGGGAAGATCAGGGTTTGGGGAAGAGTGAGAATTCAACAGGAATATAATGCTAGCTTCCAAGTGGTGATTTCCTTCAACCGATCTGATCTCTGTAGCCTGGAGATGAGTTGGAATTCCAGGGGTTCTCTAGGCCCCATCTGAAGAATGGAGCCCTACTTGAGATTGGGACCCTGACCTCATGCTGGAATTTGAAGACAAGTAGAACAAGACATCTTCAAGCCTTCATACACTGGAAAACAAAGCAGAACTCTTCACAAATCAAATTGGGAATAGTCATTCTCACAAATCTATTGTGAATAAGTTCAATTCTTCTGCTACAAACTATTCAACTCACTCAAATGAGAATGTGAGTGGAAATGTGGCTTTAAAGATAAATAGCTGAAGTGTAATAGGTGGGAACTGTTGGCCCACTTTTGACCCTTTTCTTCTAAGTTTTAATGATAATCTTTGCCTCGTTATCGTTTAATTTTTGTACTTTTTAAAAAATGAATAATGTAGTGAGCCATTTTTGCAAAGGATTCAGTTAGAATATGCTTTGCTTCAGAATTTTAATGAAAGCATATTAATTCCAATAAATCTCTTTCATCAGCTTCAGTCTATGAGTTGGCACTTGTAAGTAACAGTAATTTGCCAAAGAATGTACTTTTTTTGTTGAAACATTACAAATCACAACCATCTTTCCACAGTTTCCTCATATTCCATTTTAAAAACATTTCATGAGGCTATTAAGACATCAAGATCATCAGTATTTATAGAAACAAATCTTTCCTTTAAATATCATTTGTGACATGCTTTGATAAATAAATATCTCTCTAGCCACAGAAATGGTTCAGTGACAATGCAAATGTCTAAATGTCGACTGAAATGTGTTGCATTTTCTTTCAAGCAGTCCAAAGGAAATCTGTTTTGCTGTACTTTGGTATTATTTGTAAATATGTCAGTCATCTCCATTTATGACCTGACTTTAATTGGAAATGGAATTTGCCTCTTTGCAGTTTTAAAGATTGTCTCTATGTGATGTAGCCCTGTGGATAAAATGTGACTCAGCGGATGGGGAACTGTCTTGCAGGAGCCCCACATGGCCTCTTCAGCTGACCTACTGAAACTTTGGTTGTGGTCAGGGGAGATTTGTGTATGAAAAATCTCTTAGGAACACGGGTGCTAAGAGCCACTGAGTTCCACATGGACCCATTTTCACCATGTGGACCCAACCAAAATACCATATGAAAAAGAATCACATGGTTTCCCTAGTCCATACATCCCAGGACTTTATTTCCCTAGTCTTACTATTATAGTTCTGAGAATGCTGGGTTAAAATCTCTATTCAGGCTAGAAAGAAGATGCCAGCCCACTGTCTGGGCTGCCATTATGAGACCCAATGACATGCAGCTACTTAGAATGGAGGTAAGGCTTGTAAGCAAGGAGATACCTGAGACATATTTCATGCTGTATAATTATTTTGCCTTTGTATCATAGAATCATAGAGCTGGAAGGGACCTTCAGGGTCATCTATTCCAACCCCTTGCACAATGCAGGAAACTCACAAATACCTCCCCCTAAATTCACAGGATCTTCATTGTTGTCAGATGGCCATCTAGCCTCTGTTTGAAAACCTGCAATGAAGACGAGCCTACCACCTCCCGAGGAAGCCTGTTCCACTGAGGAACCACTCTAACGATCAGGAAGTTCTTCCTAATGTTGAGCCAGAAACGCTTTTGGTTTAATTTCAACCCATTGGTTCTGGTCCTACTATCTGGGACCACAGAAAATAATTCCACACCATCCTCTATATGGCAGCCCTTCAAGTACTTGAAGATGGTGATCATATCACCTCTCAGCTGCCTCCTCTCCAGGCTAAACATCCCCAGCTCCTTTAACCTTTCTTCATAGCACTTGGTCTCCAGAGCCCTCACCATCTTTGTCACCCTCCTCTGGAACCATTCCAACTTGTCTATATCCTTCTTAAAATGTGATGCCCAAAACTGAACACAGTACTCCAGATGAGGTCTTACCAGAGTAGAGTAAAGCGATACCATCACTTCATGTGATCTGGACACTATACTTCTGTTGATACAGCCCAAAGTTGCATTTGTCATTTTAGCCACCACATCGCACTGTTGACTCATGTTCAGCGTATGATCTACTAAGACCCATATATCCTTTTCGCACATACTACTGCTAAGACAAGTCTCCCCCATCCTATAACCATGCATTGGATTTTTCTTATTTAAATGCAGAACCTTACATTTATCCCTGTTAAAATTCATTTCATTGGGTTCAGCCCAGTTTTTCAGCCTGTCAAGATCATCCTGTTTCTGTCTTTTACTGTATTTGCAACCCCTCCCAATTTAGTATCAGATTATATATTAGATATATGAATCAGAAAGGTAGGTGTTATTAACTGGTGTTTAGACTGGATAGGTGTAGGAAGAAACAGCCCACAGAAAATCCCTTTAGTATTCTTTTTAACTATCTAAAAACTTTGTATGGATCTTGATGTGTTTCCTTCAATTTTTTTAAATAAAAATTAAAATTATTATGGAGAATATTGAAGAGCATATGGAAGAAAAGGAATAAGCTATCTGCCTGAGAAAGAAGTCCAGTGACAATGAAATTATGGAGCAGTTCAGGTGAAGCAATTTTTGAAATAACAGGATGTTGCCATTCTGTCAAGTAGGACTGAGACCAAGTGTGTTAGTACAGCCATGGTAAGGAGACAAAGTCAACATCACAACAGCCAGTTTTCTAAAGTCTTCATGCTGGGGAGATGTAGGAAAGTAGAGAAGCCAACAGCATGCTTAACCATCTAGATAGTAATGATCTTGAGGAAGAAGTGAAGTTCAGATTGCCGGCTTACCTCAAGTGTTTCATGCCACCAAAAGGTAGGTATGTATATTTGGATATTAACTAATCAAAACATGAGAATGTTATGGAAGCACAGGGGAGCACCCAGGGCACTGCACCCGTTGGGGGCAAGCGATTGGCAGGAGCGGCAGATGGGCTCTATGGCTCAATGTTGCAGAATGCCGATTGTGTGATCCCTTCCCACAAGACTGGCTCTTCCTGGGTGATTATGCTGGTGTGGGGTAGGATGATCTGGTCTGGCCGGCCTGCCATGAGCCAAATCTGTGGCTCATGTCAGCGGCAGGGTGGCTTGCTCATACATGGACAAGGAAGGGTCATGGGATGACCCCGGGGCTTGTCCGGTTTCTGGTAACTCTTGCCATGCTAGTTACAGTTGGTTATTTTCAATAAAGGGCCCATTTTACCAAACTCATGTTGTCAGTCTCTTCATTCCGACCTGGGGGGGCAATGTCCAATTTCTTTTATAAAGTTATTGCTCATCCAAAATGGGTGAAAACAACCAATAATAAGCAGAAGTCTGCAGATCTCGTCATTATGCTAACATCTGGGTGCCTGATTCATGAACACAGAGGACAGGAGAGAGTGATTCAGTAATTATATAACTGACAGGCAATGTTCCCTCTAAGCTGCAGAGTCTTGTGAGCAAAAATTCTACTTTGGAGCTACTGGCATTAAAGTTGTAGCTACTGCATAAATTAATGTGCTCTGGGGTCATCCTTCCTGAGCCAAGACAAAAATGTGTGAGCTGGAGGCTAAAAATCTGTGAGCTAGCTCATGCTAACTCAGCTTAGAGGGAATACTGCTGACATGAATATTTTCGAATTAGTGGGGACACACAGATCTTCCTACCAAAAAGGATTGTGCCAATAGGTACATTTCACCCATGCACTTAATTTGTACCCTTTACATTTCTGATTGGTTGGCTTCAGAAGAGTTTTGATCCTATATAAGCAATGGCTTCTGCTTGCTTGTTATTTGGCTTTCTCTGGAATTGCACTGCTAGGCTAAGGAACAAATGTTTTGCTTGTACACCCTAGAGTACAGGAAGCTCTGCACATTGGGGGAGGGGAGCACAGGTGAATGATATACTTTCCTCCTTGGCAACAGGCAACTCTGTGGATGGAGTGGATAGACAGAAGCAAAGAATTTGCTTGTACCTTCTGTGGGATAGAGTCAAAATGCAAGATGGATGTTAGGCAGTATCTTTTGATTTCTCTCAGTAATGGCATGTGTGCATCTGTGTTGTTTCTCCAATAGAATGGTATTTTTGTCATAATTCCAGCAGTGCCCACTCTGCACATAAAAATAGTGACCCATTCTTATTTCTGTCAGAAATCTGGCAGGAGGAGCCCATGGATGAGGAGAACAATCTAGGAATTTCATTCCTATGAAAGGGGGGGGAAGAGAAAGGTTACTGCCAAAAATGTCTTTCTCGTGGAATCAAAAAGTAACTTGTGGTCCATTCAAAAGTAAATTCCAGTGTGCTAACTGGGGCTTATTCTTAAATATGGCTAGGACTGCAGTCTTAAATAACAAAAATGGTAGTTTTAATAGCTACTTTAATGAAACCAAGTCATTCATGTAAAAAACCCTATAATAAATAGATTTTTTTTTTAAAGAATCACATCGCTACCATCAGTTGGCCTGGCAAGGCAAAAAAAAAAAAAATCTCCCTAGGCCATTTCTTGTCAGAAAACAGCACAGAATGGAAAGCTTAAGCCCCTTCATGGCACAGCTCTGAATAGTATGGCCCTGGTCTGAATCAGGCCACTGCAAAACTGAGCATCAACTCATCTGGAAGGAGAGTTCAGAAGGAACTTTGCTGTCAGATGTAACCTCTGAGCCAACTTTTTGCTTGCTCTTCCTGTCTCTAGGTGTAAAGTTTGGCTATGGGCAGAGTTGCAAGCCCAGGTAAAAGTACCAAAGGGTCTTGGCCCCTGAATCTTGGCCCATAGCTCATGCCATGCAGCAGCAGATAAGTGGGCCCATGGGATCCAGAACTGGCTCAAGCTACAGCTGGTTATTTTTTGTTAATTCATTTTATTTAAATTGTATTTTTCTGTTATAGATTTTAAACATTGTTAGCTGCTGCTTTGTTGTCTCATCAGAGAATAAATATTTTAAGTAACTAAGTAAGCCTAAAAATCACTGGGAACTCCAAACATGGAACTCCCAGCACGTCTGGTTTGACTCCAAACATCATTGTGTTTACTCTGCCATCTGTTTACTGCAGCAACATCTTTGACCTTCTTCTCTGTAGAGTGGCCCTTGAAAGTCCACATCTTCTATCTGTTTTGCCATTGGACTGACTTCCTATTATCACTTCCCATTGGGGCAAAGGTCACAAAAATCTACCCAACCCTGACTTGGGACAAAGTCTAATTACAGAAATTCTGTTCAAATACCTAAATAGAGAAACACACTGAAAAAAAAAATTGATTTGTCATAATTATGTGCAAAATGCTTTCAAAGCAGCAATTAAATGCATGTTTTGAAAGCTCTGCTTTTAAAAAAATAGTTGATGCCAGCCAGCAGATTGATGAAGGCTTCCTCATGCCACTTCTGCTAAAAGGTATGAAATATCTAGTCAACTCCAAGTTCTGCAAAGCGGCTCAGGGATCAAAGAATTCCACAAGGGTACTGCATTTCTCCAGCCCATTAAGCAAATGATCTTCAGGTCTCTGCCCTCATCGCACAAACCCAGGCATTTTCTTTCGAGAGTTGGTATTTGTCATTTTAAATCTAAACTGGGCCATGGTGTTTAAGATACAAATTGCTGCAAAGGATACAGAAAGTTGTGAATATGTGTGCCTCATGCAAAGTGCAAAACCAAGTGAGTGAAGCTATTTTTCTTCCTCTTTCATTGGTGCCACTATTTCAACTTTGTGTGAGTAAAACCGGTGTTTGGCTTGGCACTGGTGAAGCAAAAATGAAATAAGCTGGCCTACCAAACAATCCCAGCTTTGTGTGCACTGTAATGATTAGACTTTGTGGAAACGAGGAGAAATATGGCACTTAGTCAAGGTTCTCAGGGCAATTGGAAATTAGGATGTACTGGAAAGAGACTGCTGTTCTGTAACCGGAGCGATTAACAATTGCGGTCATAAAACATCCCAAACTATCCTGCAGGAGTTAAATTAAGTACTAATTTGAAGTAGGTAGGAAAATATTTTTCTAGTTTAGCTTCGTAATTTGTGTATCGAATGCTCAGAATGGAAAAGTTTAACTGAGATAACCAAAATGTCACCGTTTAGGGCAATGTAGATTTCTGGGACAGGAGATTAGCATTTTCTCCTGGGCTGGGTCTGGCATTTATACAACACATGACCTCCTGATCCCATAGACAGGCAAAGACAGAGATGCACATAGAGAAGATACAGCGGTACAATCGCAAAGGAAGGCTGGACTCCAGGACCTTTAATTTCGTGTTATGAAAAAGAAAATGTTGACAGGTGCAATTAGTTTTACCTATGCCTGAGAAGCAGCACCTGTTCACCCCCCAGCCCCAGTAAAGAAGTCCTTGGCACTCGGACATTCACTTTGGGCTCTCTTTTCAGTGTGCCCCTTCTACGGCAGAACTGGTTCCATCAAGACCATTGAAGAGAGGACTTCTGGGAGAGGAAAATGTCGAGCTGAGCTGCTTCTCATAATGGGAGCAGGCTGGAACTTCTGTTCGGGGTAGTGGAAGGCAAATTAATGCCGACTGCCTACTTTTCTCAGTCAGAGATTAGTCCAAGATATGCACAGGAAACTTTGAGGAGATTTACCTTGGCTAAAAGGGAGTCCCAGGGGGGGAGGCTCCTTTGAGGCTTTGAGGGGTCTCCAGGAAGAGTTACATTTTCATCATCTGTAGAAGTTTTCAGAGTCATTTATTTGACATAAGCTCGATGGAATCCTAACCTTTATTTATTTATTTATTTATTTATTTATTTATTTACTTATCTATCTATCTATCTATTTATTTATTTATTTATTCATTCATTCTATTACTTATATCCCACCCTTCCCATAAAATGGCTCAGGGCGGCTCACAGCAAACGGTAAAACAATAAAACAAAGTGCAGAATTATTACATTTAAAAAGTCAAAACATTTAAAAATCTAAAAACCTTAAGATTTTAACATTAAAACTATACAATATAATTCTCAGAAGTCTAATAAGCTTCTGGGACATTGTTAAACATCTAAAGCTATGCAAGACCGGTGGGAACTTGGATAATTGGATGAGAAGGTACAGATTACTATCTTTCACTCCAGGACTATTTACAGTTTAATGGAGTAAATTTAAAAGGTGGGAAATGAATATCTAGAAAGCTTGGAAGAAGAAGGGAGGAAGAGGTGAAATTTGAACTTTGTAAATAAAAAGGACAGTGCTAAAAAGTGAAAGGGAATTTATTTGTTTGGTCTACTTGTGGTTTTGAAAAAAGAGCACCATCGTCACAGACCTGCAGCATATTCAAGCAATACAGGAAGTACATCAAGTATCGTGAGATTTCCTTACCAGTGTGAATAAGACTTCATGGCAAGTAAAACAGGAAGTAGTGGATGGAAAACCTACTCTAGGAAAACAATACCATTGAGAAATTGCGGCAGCCATTGCTTGGAGGTCAAAATTAAAATAAGGTTTTTAAAGTGTTTGGGACATTAAAATTTGTTGGAATTAACTCAGAAGAGGACAAGAAGATAAGTACTATTGGACATATCATGTGTGTGGACTTTAGAAGGGAAAAAAATTGTAAGAAGCAGCAAAAAGTCACGACTGCCATTTTGAAACATTTAAAAACTTTAAAAATAAATATCTTGACTTTGGGAGCTTGGGGATGGCAAAATTAGGCTTGTTATAAAAGGCAAGTCCTATTCTTTTGAATCTGATAGTTGAATTTGAAATTGGTGAGATCCAAATTTTGACTATTTTTTAAATGTCAGAACATAAGCAACCCCATACAAGGGCTACTTCATTAGAAAAAATGCAGGACCAATTAGAAGCAGGACCAATTAGAATAATGGAGGCCAGAATGATGAGAGGTATGAGAGAGATGATAAATGAGTCGAAAAAAAGAAATTATTGAAGAGATTTAAAAAGATATGGAGGATCTCAGAAAGGAAACAGAGGAAACATCTAAGAAAGTGCAGGAGGTAGAAGGCAGAATGAAACTATATGATTCCACCTTGTTGAAAATGCAAGAAAAAGTGACAATCCATGACTGCAAATTGATGGAGACTCAGATATGTCTGAGAGGAGTATCTGAAAAAGAAGATGGCGATCTAAAAGAATATATAATAAAAATAATTGCAGAATTTTTAGAGGAAGATCCTGAAGAGACTAAAAACATGTATGACTATATGTATAGAGTGAACTTACTTTATGCCACGAAAAATAACCTACCAAGAGATGTTGTTATAAGATTTATGACAAAGGAAATGGTGGGAAGGATCATGAATAAAAACTTTGAAAAGACATTGATAGTGGGGGCAGTAGAGTAAGAATCATGAAGGAGCTGCCAAGGCAAGTGAAAATGCTAGAACAACATATAAAAAATTGACAGAAAAATTAAGAGATAATGGAATAAGATTTAGATGGATAATACCTGAAGGTCTGAGCTTCGAACTTCAGGGGAAAAGAATCACAATTACAAATGCACAGGAGATGCGTAGATTTTATGAAGAAAATAAAGAATTTGCATCATGATGGATTACAAATTACTGTCTTGGAATGTAAATGGACTGAATTCACCAGAAAAAAGAAGGGCAACATTATATTGGATTAAGAAACAAAACTGTAATATAATTTGTTTACAAGAAGTGCAATTTAAACAAAAGGATTATAAATTTTTATGGAATAAACAATTGGGACTAGATTTTTTTTCACTGGCTGAACAGAAGAAAGGGGGAGTGATTTTTTATATTAAAGAATTGGAGCCAAAATTAGTGTTTAAAGATAAAGATGGGAGATTTGTAGCAGTAGAAAAAATATTAAATGGAAAGAAATCGTTGTTATTGGGACTGTATGCGCCTAATGGTGCAAAGGATGCTTTTAAAAAAGACATTATACAACAGCTTGATGAAATGACCTATGACCAAGTTTTGATAATGGGAGATTTCAATGGAACAGTTAAGAACTCATTGGACAGATCTGGAGGGAAAAAAACAACAGTAAAGAAGGAAAACTGCCAAAGTCTTTTTTTGAATTGGTTAAACAAGAAAATCTAGAAGATATATGGAGGAAATTTAACCCTGAAGTTCAGGACTATACTTTTTTTTTCAGCAAGACATAAAACTTTTTCTAGAATTGACATGTTGTGGGGAACTAAAGATTTAGGTCTTATAACAAGGAAAATAGAGATTTTACCTAAAATTGGGGCTGACCATAAGCCAATAATGTGGATTACAAAATTGTCCAAGAAGTTGAGAAGATGGAGATTGAATGAAGATTTGCTACAGAATAAAGAAATAGTGACATACCTAGAAAATGAAACTAAAGCTTTTTTCCAAATGAATGATAAAGACGATATAGACTTTCAGATGGTCTGGGATGCTTATAAAGCAGTAATGAGAGGAATGTTGATTACTTTGAATAATAAGGACAAGAGAGTAAAAGAGAAACAGTTATTGGATATTCAAAATGAAATAAAGAAAAAAGGGGAGCTGAGAAAAAGGCCAGGAAAAAAGAAAATTATAAGGGAAATTACAATATTACAAACTCAAATGAGACATTTGTTAAATAAAGAAGTGGAATGGAGTTTGAAAAGATTGCAGCAGAAAACCTTTGAGGGAGCAAATAAACCGGGGAAGTATTTGGCTTGGCAACTGAAAAAGAAGAGGGAAAATAAAATTATTAATAACATTGTGGTGGATAGAAGAGAAGTGGTTACCCAAGGGGGAATACAAAGAGAATTTTTAAAGTAGTATGCCAAATTATTTAAAGGTGTTAAAATAAAGAATGAGAAGATTGATGAATATCTACAAAAGATAAAAATAGAACCCTTAACTGAAAATATGCAAAAAGTTTTTAATGAGCCAATTGAAAAAATAGAAATTGAAGCAGCAATCAATGCAATGAAAAATGGAAAAGCTCTTGGACCAGATGGATATACAGCTATATATTTTAAAACTTTTAAAGATGAGTTAATACCAAAATTGCAGAAATTGATGAATACGATAAGAATAAAAGGGAAAATACCAAATACATGGAAGGAAGCTGTTATTTCATTGATACCTAAGGAAGATAGAGATGTCACAAATGTAAAAAATTATAGACCAATTTTGCTATTAAATAATGACTACAAAATATATACAAGAATCTTGGCAGAATGGCTTAAACAGTATTTGATAAATTTTATAAAGGAAGATCAAGCATGGTTTCCTCCCAAAAAGCAAATAAGAGACAATATTAGAACTGTTGTAAATATTGTAGAATATTATGAAAGACATCCAGAAAAAGAAGTAGCATTATTCTTTGCAGATGCAGAGAAAGCATTTGACAATTTAAACTGGGACTTTATGTTTGCAGTAATGGAAAAAATGGAGCTGGGAGAAAGCTTTATAGGAATGATAAAAGCAATATATTCTGAACGAAGTGCAAGGTTATGTATAAATGCAGATCTTACAGAAGATATGAAAATTAGTGAAGAAGATGTGAAGATGTGAAGATATTGGATTTATATCCCGCCCTCCACTCCGAAGAGTCTCAGAGCGGCTCACAATCTCCTTTACCTTCCTCCCCCACAACAGACACCCTGTGAGATGGGTGGGGCTGGAGAGGGCTCTCACAGCAGCTGCCCTTTCAAGGACAACCTCTTTCAGAGCTATGGCGGACCCAAGGCCATGCTAGCAGGTGCAAGCGGAGGAGTGGGGAATCAAACCCGGTTCTCCCAGATAAGAGTCCGCACACTTAACCACTACACCAAACTGGCTCTAGTAAAGGTACTAGAGAAGATTGTCCACTTTCACCATTGTTGTTTATAATGACTTACAAATACAGAGCTTTTGCGGATGATATAATGTTTATAAATGAAAACCCCATACAAGTTACTCCTTTGCTGTTAGCTAAAATACAAGAATATGGGGAGTTGGCGGGACTTTGTATTAATAGAGAAAAATCAAAAATTCTGTGTAAAAATATGCAAATAAGCAAGCAACAAGAACTTCAGAGACTAACGGGTTGTGAAGTCACCTCCAAGGTAAAATATCTGGGGGTGGAGATAGCAATGAAGAATATTGATCTGTTTAAAAATAATTATGAGAAGTTATGGCGTAAAATGGATGAAGACATGCTAAAATGGAACAAGCTTAATTTGTCATTGTTGGGTAGAATAGCTGCAATTAAAATGAATATTCTACCAAGAATAATGTATTTGTTTCAAACTATTCCTATTGTGAAGGATAGTAAACAATTTGATAAATGGAGAAGAAAAATTTCAGAATTTGTGTGGGCTGGGAAGAAACCAAGAATTAAAATGAAAATTTTGACAGATGCAAAAGAGAGAGGTGGATTTCAATTACCGAATTTAAAATTATATTAGGAAGCCGTTTGTTTGCTGTGGATAAAAGAATGGATAAAGCTGTTAAACAAAAGCTTTTAGTGCTGGAAGGTCACGGAAATAAATTTGGCTGGCATGCGTATTTGTATTATGGGAAAAAGAAGATGGACTTTTTTTCTCTCACCATTATATAAGAAATAATTTGCTAAATACGTGGATGATATATATGAAGTATGGAGATGAGAGAAGACCGTTATGGATAGTACCAGCTGAAGTAATAAAAATAACAGCCGAGATAGGTGAAGAAAAGTGGTTGTCATATAGTTAATTACTAAAAATAAAAGTGGCAAAATAGAACTGAAAACTGCTGAAGAGTTGAATAATAAATATGATTGGTTTCAAATGCAACAAATAAAGAGCTTGGTGGAGAATGATATTAAAACTGAAGGTATAAGGAAAGAGCAAACAGAAATGGAAAAAGTTCTGCTTGGAGACAATGATAAATTAATTTCAAAAGTATATAAATTACTTTTACAATGGTCTACAGAAGATGAAGTAGTGAAATCTCAAATGATTAAATGGGCAATTAATGTAAATAAAGAAATACAGATGGAAACTTGGGAATATTTGTGGAAGAACTCTATGAACCTTTCAACATGTCAAAGAAAACTGTTTTAAGATGATGTATAGATGGTATATGGCTCCTAAAAATTGGCAAAGATGAATAACAAAATGCCAGACAGATGTTGGAAATTTAAAAAACATGAAGGTTCTTTCTACCATATGTGGTGGACTTGTGAAAGAGCTAAAATGTTTTGGCAGATGATTCAGCAAGAGATTTCTAAGATCTTGGGATATGAATTCAATAAAATTACAAAGACTTTTCTGTTGGCATTACAAATGGAAAAATTTCCAAAAGAAGATAGAACTTTAATCTGGCACTTGCTCTCAGCTGCTAGGACATTGTATGAGCAGTTGTGGAAGCAAGAAAGAATACCAGAGAAATGGGATTGGATTGTTAAAGTTATGACATGGAGTGAAATGGATAAGTTAACAAGAACTTTAAGAGACTATGATTTAGAAGTATTCAAGATGGAGTGGAAGAAGTTCAGAAGATACATAGAAAAAGAATGGAAAATAAAGGGATATTGGACAATTTTTGATAATGATTAACTAAAAGTGGGAGGAGGATATGAATTGGGGTTCTTATTAATTAGGGGTACCTTTTATAATGATGGTTTGAATAGAGTACACCGGCAGGGGTCAAGTAATGGGGTTAGGTAGAAAGTAATATATGGAATAGAGAAAAAATAATTATCAATGTTATAAGAAACTGAATATATTGCCATATGTTACTAATAAAATGTTTGAATCAGAAAAAAAGACCATTGAACAGACACAGAGTCTTTAGACTGAGCAGTTCCATTTAACCTTGTGCCAGGGCTGGGGAACTGTTTCTCTGAGCCCATCATAAACTTGTAACATGGGCTCATTTCCCCCATCTCAACCCATCTGTACCAGCACACAAGTCAACATTTTCTGTTCTGTTTTTGAAATGTCATAAATAGACTAAATGAGCGTTTATTCATTCATTTATTTACTTCATTTATACCCTGCCTTTCTCTCCAATGGGGACATGGTTCCCTTCTCTGTTTTATTCTCACAACAACCCTGGGAGGTAGGTTAAGCTGACAGTGTGTTACTGGAGCAAGGTTACCCAGCAAACTTCCATAGCTGAGTGAAGGATCAAACCTGGGTCTCCTGGATACTAATCCAACAATCTAACCACTATCACCTGCTCAGCTCTGTATATAAGCAGCTGATTTGGCTCTCTGCCATCCTTTAATACAAAAGTCTTAACTGACAGCTTATGTTTTGAGGCTGAATGATTGATACAAAGTGAATAGGTCTGTAGATGTATTTGTAAATGTACAGAGCCAGTTTGGTGTAGTGAGAGAATCAGGTTTGATTCTCCACTCCACATGAAACTGCTGATGTGACCTTGAGTCAATCACACGTTCTCGCAGAGCTGTTCCTTTCAAGAGCAGTTTCTGTTAGAGCTCTCTCAGCTCCACCCACCTCACAGGGTCTCTGTTGTGGGGAGGGGAAGGGAAAGGAGGTTGTAAACCACTCTGAGACTCCTTCAGGTAGCGAAGGGTGGGATATAAATCCAATCTCTTCTTCTCTTCTTCTTTTATTTAAAAAGTCCAATACCACATTGTATGAGTCAAATAGATCTGAAAAAGTGAGCTTTCTCATGAAATCTTTTATTGAAACGAACGTTGTTAGCCTTTAAGGTAATACTAGATGTTTCTTTTATTTTCCTACATGGCTACCCCCTTGCCTGTGTAGATTTATAGCTAGAATCACACATAACAAAAGTAAAAAATAAAATACAAAAAAGGCATTTTACCACCTCTATGATTGTAGGTAAACTAATCATATTTGTATTTGTGAATACAATTTTTTCTATGTCTGATAGAACAGTTAATCGTAGCACTTGCCACCGCCTATTCCCTGAATGCTGGAATTCCTGATCTGAGATTTCACCAGGTATATGCTCTTTGCATCTTGTTTGGCTCATTATCTTGTGGGTGTGGCAGTTTGTAAGCACTAGTATTTTCTTATGGGATATCAAACTGCTTTCTCAGACTTTTTTAAATAAAGGGAGCAAGATTGTAAAGACTGTCTGGCAATTTGTACTGTTCTTTTAATACACTATCTGTTTTGCTGTGTTGTTCTCTAACTTTGTTGTCCTACTTTATTACATGGATTCCATTTTCTAGTGCATTGTGTATTATTTATATAGTCCACCTTTCTCACTGAGGCTAAAGCTGGATTATAAAATACAAAAATCAATCCAAGGAAAACAATAACAACAGCAGAGAACTCTAATAAACAATGCCAATTAGTAGAAACTGTAATCAAGGATAGAATTGTTAGGCTTATAGAGGGGCAAAGTGTGCTGATGGAAAAATCAGCATAGCTTCAACCATGGGAAGTCCTGACTCACCATCCTTTGGGAGTTCTCAGAGAAAGTGAACAAACATGTAAACAATGATGACCTGGTTGACATTATATAACTGAAATTCCAAAAGGCTTTTGACAAGGTACCTCACCAAAGACTCCCAAGTAAACTTAGGAATCATAGGATAAGAGGATGGGTTCTCTTATGGATTAAAAATTGATTAAATGAGAAGTAAAGAACAGGAATCAATGGACAGTTAATAGAATCATAGAGTTGGAAGGGATCTCCAGGGTCATCTAGTCCAACTCACGATGCAGGGAAGTAAGCAGTGGGGTCCCACAAGGATTGGTATTAGGGCCAGATTATTTAATTTAGTCATCAGTGGTTTAGAACTAGGGATGAGAAAAGTAGTGGTCAGGTTTGCAGATGACTCGAAATTATCCAGGATGATGAAAGCCTAGGCTGACTGTGAAGAGCTCCAATAGGACCACCAAAAATGGAATGAGTGAGCAACAGTGTGGCAACTGAATGTCAGTGTTGGTAAGTGTAAGTGAGGCACACTGGGACAAAAAATCCCAACTTCAAGAACTAAAGGGGTGTGAATTTACTGGAGGAAATGACTGAGGGGAATCTCCACATTCAGAAGGCAGCATTAGGGGAAGGCTTTGGCCTCTATGCCCTGTTTTTGGCCATTCAGAGGAATCGGTTGGCTGCTGTGTGAGACAGGATGTTGGACTAGATGGACTATTAGTCTGATCAATTAGGGATTATAGAATTTAAAAATGCAAAAGAAAACCTGTCTAAGTGATGTGGATTGGTCATTAAGGCCAATAAGAAGAGTCCCAGAGGGGTGAAGTCTTGGAGGTAGTCCCCTTAGGGACCCCCAAACCCAAGGGTCACTCCCTTACTAGGGCCAGCCCAGCCCAAAGAGAGGGGTGAATGCAAGCTGGAGGCACAGGCAAAGAGGGCTTGACATGACAAGGGAATACTCTTCCAGCCCACCCTCACCTAGACCATCCTTGTGGCTGCCACTCAGCCTGGCCTCACAGCAGGAAAGGACAATGTACCTGTCTAACTTAGCCTCACTCAATGAAGGATGAGACTTACCTGCCCAGCTCAGCCTTGCTGCGATGATGGATGAGTTCAGCTCACCCTGCCTAATTGTAGTGAGAAACAGGAATAGCCCTTCCTGCCTCACCCTGATCAGTTGCCCAGCTTGGCTGACCCCCTTCTGATTGGGCCTGGTCAGGCAAGCTATCCCTCCCTACTTTGGTGGGCAGTGTTGCGGTGAACTAGAGGAGGGGCCAAGACAGGCTGGGGGGCATGGCCCTATTTTCAGAACTATTTTTCCCTCCCTCCAATCCACTGCTGGTCTAAGGCAACAAAAACTGTCAAAAGCATGACATGCCATAATGCAGAAAATGTGTTAGAGAGGTAGAAGACAGCACAGTAAAATGAAGGTAATACATGTTGCAATATAGAAGAGAAGGAAAAGAGATTGGATTTATACCCTGTCCTTCACTTCCCAAAGGAGTCTCAGAACAGCTTACAATCTCCATTCCCTTCCCCTCCCCACAACAGACACCCTGTGAGATAGGTGGGGCTGAGAGAGCTCTAACAGAAACTGCTCATGAGCAGAACAGCTCTGTGAGAACATGCGACTGACTCAAGGTCACATCAGCAAGTGCACGTGGAGTAGCAGGGAATCAAACCCCGCTCTCCCAGATAAGAGTCTGGACACAACAACTACACCAAACTAGCTATACATCTATTCCTTATAATTGTGAGCTCCTGAGCTGTTTGTTTGATTATAGCATTGTTCTAATCCCTTGATAAAATGCCCTCCTGAACATTTCTGTTTTGCACCCAGCTGTGGAAGGTCTTGCATTGCATTATTCATGTGTAATCTGTCTTGAATCTCATTAAGATTTTTTTTTTTGCCATCAAGTGGCAGCTGATTTATGGCAAACCAATAGGGGTTTCATGACAAATGATGAACAAAGGTGATTTGCCATCGCCTGCCTCTGCATAGCAACCCTGGACTGCCATCCAAATACTGACCAGGGCTGATCTTACTTAACTTCCCAGATCTGATGCAAACTGGCTAGCCTGGGCGATTCAGGTCAGGGCCAGCAAGAAATATGGAGTATAAAAGTAAGTGCTACAGTTTGGCTATAGTGCTAGCTCCAGAACTTAGGAAAGTGAGGGAATGATAGCAATATGTTTGCTTGGGGAAAAGAACTAATTACATACTAGTAAGGATGCTTAGCATTAGGTGGGGCAATAGGGGATATGAAGGACCTCTGCCTAAAACCCTTGACAGCCATTGTCTGTCAGATTAGACAACACTGGCACTGATAAACTAATGGCCCAAGTTAGATAAAAATATGGAGCAGCGGTCCATCAGTGGCTATTAGCCACAGTGTATGTATATATATATATATATATATATAAATTTTTGGCCACTGTGTGATACAGAGTGTTGGACTGGATGGGCCATTGGCCTCATCCAACATGGCTTCTCTTATGTTCTTAACTCTGGTTTGGGAAATTCCTGGAGGGTGAAGCTTGGGGAAGATGCTGTTCAGGGAAGCAAGGGACCTAAGTGGGTTATAATGCCATAAAGCCCACCCTCCAAAAGCTGCTATTTCCTCCAGGGAGACTGAGCTCTGTCATCTGGAGATCAGTTGTAATTTCCAGAGATCTCCAGGCCCCACTTGGAGGCTGGCAACCCTAAATTGGCAGTTAACATGTGTAAGGTAGAGATGGACATTTCCATTTTTTAAAATGAACATACCTTTAATTTCTCTAAGCTTGCTGCACTTTTTAAAAAAGACAATGAATAAGCATTTGTTTGATATATTGCTGTGAACTTGGTAAGCAGAAAGTAGCTTAGCCAAGAAGAGGTAATTTATGGGAGAAGGGTCTAACCACACACCAAAACATACAGATCCAAGCACTCAAAAACTTAAGGGTTTTGAAATCAGAAACCAAACTGTCTCAGAATGCTTTGATTTAGCTCTTCTACAGAGTTTGTTTGTAGTTCATACCTTCCAGCCAAACCAAGATCAGGGTTTCGGTTTTAGATTCTTGTCTTGAAATCTTACAATGCATGTCAGTATGTGGGTTCAGTCAAAGTATTATGAACAAATACTGGTTCATTATAAAGCTATTTCCAAAGTTGATGTGGTTCAGCAAAAAGAGCATTGGGCTTGGACACACCACTGCATCTTTGCCCTTCCATAGACTCCCTGCATGATTTTGGGTGAGTCTCTCAGACTCAGTTTCTATTCTGCAAAACAGAAACACACAGGACTCATGAGTAATGCTAACTGAACCCTAGAAGAGTTATTTTCATCAAACTTCTTTGAACCTTTGTTCAGTCTCAGCACGTATCTTCCTTGAATGGGGTATCTGATAAAGGGAACTTTGACCCTTGGAAGCTCATACCCCCCCACCCCCAATCTTATTGGTGTCTGTGCTACTGCGCTTATATCTAGCTGTTCTTTTGCAAACTAACATGGTCACCCTCTGACACGTTCTTTCTTGAATACGTATTTGTTTCCCTGAATATGGGCTGGGGGGGGGGAGTTGTTGACTCAGCATTTTCTGCAATCAATTTTTTCTGGCTGGCTAGCTTTTAAAATGCAGTCCTCTTATCGAGTGCGGAATCTTTAGGAGGTTATTACCAGAGGGTAGCAATAGAGGCTTTCATTCATCTGGCATGTCCCTCTTACATGGGAATCCAGCAGGTGAAGGTTGATTGCTACATTAAATTCACTGTGATCTAAGTGGTGAATGGGATGGGGAAGCATGGTGGAGGAGGAGTGTTGGTGCAGAGAGATGTGGTGTGCTAGTTACGTGTCCAGTCTCTGTCCTATCCGAGGAACTCTGAGTGGTAATGCTAGCTAATGTGGTTCCATTTTTACCTTCATGTCGTGCAATGCCAGGTCCATGAAAGATAATATCTCCATAATATCCAACCTGTTTTATGAGGAACAAGTAGACCTGGCTTCCTTGAAACCTGGTGCGTTCAATCAAAATAGAATATCATTAGTTTGGCACAATTGTCACCAGCTGGGTATATGTTCCTTCATCAACCTCAAAGAGGAGGAGTGGCATGGGCCCACCCACCCAACCCCCCCTTGGACCTTTATGGCCCCTCTGTTCCCTGGCCCCCCACTATCTCCATGCTGCTTTGGTGGCTCCCACCCTACTTTGCGGGCACCTCCCCCTCCCTCCTTCTCAACTCACCAATGCGGTGAAACAGGGGAAAGCAGACTTCAGGGGCTCTTTCAAGATGTCGTCCCCCCCCCCCGTCGGTCACGTGACTGGTGGGAAAAGCCGCTCTGAGACCGGCAGTTCGTACACCAGCTTTCCGGCACACTCAGCAAGTTCCTTCCTTCCGGCTCTCAAACATCTGACATCCATATCTTACAGTTCTCAAACATCTGACGTTTATTCTATGTGGCTTTAACATTAAGCAAGTTTGGCCACCCCTGTGCTAGACTGTCTTTTCTGAACTGAATAGCTTGCTAATGAACTAATTAGAGGCCTGGAGGTTCAGATTTTATCATGGGCAGATCACTGCCTTCTGAAGACACAGCTGAGCTTGCTACCTTGTTCCTGCATAGACTGTGTATTGCCCTTGGAAGTTAATGGATCCTATTTGCTTCCAGGTAGCTCTGGGAGGTTTTGAGAGTCTCCCTAGTAGCTCTGCGAAGGCTTCTATAGCTGATTAACTACATGGAGGTCATTGAAATAGTCATGCCTTGAGGTCTTCTTTTATGCTCTTGGAGGCCACTAGTGCATCTGCCAGAGCCTACACTTTTTAAGTAGTCCCTTCCATGTTACAGAACAAGAACTCTAAGGAGGTGAGGGGGGCACAGTTCTTAGAAGTTTTTAGAAAGTGCTACAAAACCATTTTATTAGCTAGGGCTTTAAAAGGCATGTAGGCTACAGGCATTTTGGGGGGTTACTTGGGCTTTAATTATACTTCGTGTTTTTTTTAATTTGTGAAATTGCTTTGAGTCACAAAGGAAAAGTGGGGTATTAATGACTTCTGTTTTGTTACATAAAATTTGTGTCAGCAGTAGGGTTGCCAATCTCCAATTGGGGCAGAGAACAAAAGGCAAAAGCCTCCACGCTAACCAGCCTCAGAATAATTTCACAAAATAAATACTTTGTCCATCAATAATAAATATTCTCATATCTAGCACATAAATATTGATGCATACAAGCAAGAATATCTGCTCCCCCCACAGCACTCCTCAGTCTTTTATGATGCCACCATAGCAATTTCTCCAAGTGAGAGGATCAGGAGGAAGCTTCTCCAAGTAAGTATTCTTAAAAGAGTCCCGTGCTCCAGTTGCAAATTTCTTCAATTCAAAGCAGCTTGGCAATAATATCCAGCGACGAGGCCATACTTGTATCCTTGTTTCACTTCAGCTTCGACGAGCTTTATATAATACTTCAAATACAGGCAGTCAGTGGTGGGATTCAAATAAATTAACAACAGGTTCTATGTCGTAATGACCATTTTAACTATACCAAAAGATATACCGAAAGGTAGTTTAATAATTCACGCATTAAATTATGGAGTTTACTGTGCTAATCCAACGATAATTACATTAGGGTTTGTAGAATCTTTCGGGCTCAAGTGCCGTGTTCTACTGGAGAAAGTATTTCTTCCAAAAAAACTTTCTCCAGTAGAACACGGCACTTGAGCCCGAAAGATGCTACAAACCCTAATGATGATGCCAGCCATGAAAACCTGAAATCTTTGATAATTACACTCTTTCCCCATATGTGAGTTCAAGAATGACTCGGGGATGCAAACAAAACAGAAGTGTTGTAGAACAAATGGAAGAGTGTGCAATCAAACAGGGCATGGGGCAAACACAAAAGTGTGGAACCTGTTGCCAGAGGAGGACTGTGGCTCAGCGGTAGAGCCTCAGATTGGCTTGCAGAAGGTCCCAGGTTCAATCCCTGGCATTTCCAATGAAATGGGTTGAGAAGGACATTGACCTGAGATCCTGGCTCAGTGTTAGAGCATCCGCTTCACATGCAGAAGGCCCCAGGTTCAGTCCCTGCTATCTCCAGTTCAAAGGACAGCTGGGAAAGACGTCTTTCTAGCTGGCACCCTCTCAGTAGTCACAGATGTACTGCATTAGATGGGCCAAAGTTCTGACTCTGTATCAAGAAATATCATACATTACACCCTGACATGGGCAGCTCAGGCAAGCCTGATCTCATCAGATATCAAAAGATAAGCAGGATCAACTGCAGTTAGTACCTGGATGGGAGATTCCCTTGGAATACCAGCAGGTGGGAAGACAAGCTGGATTCAGCCACCTCTCTGAATATCCTCCAGAGATACACACACGCACACACATACACAAACACACACACACACACAGACTCAGGGTTGAGGGGGGGCATGATCTATCTAGGTCACCCAGCCCTACGTTTTGCATTATAACCTAACCTGCCATAAAATTAATCAAACTGAAAGAAAAGACAACTTAAAACTTTCTGAGTAGGGTTGCCAAGTCCAATTTAAGAAATATCTGGGGACTTTGGGGGTGGAGCCAGGAGACTTTGGGGGTGGAGCCAGGAGTCATTGGGGTAGAGCCAAGATCAAGGCTGTGACAAGCATAATTGAACTCCAAAGGGAGTTCTGGCCATCACATTTAAAGGGGCAGCACACCTTTTCAATGCCTTACTTTTATAGGAAATAATGAAGGATAGGGGCACCTTCTTTTGGGGCTCATAGAATTGGACCCCCTGGTCCAATCTTTTTGAAACTTGGGGAGTACTTTGGGGAGAGGCACTAGATGCTATACTGAAAATTTGGGGCCTCTACCTCAAAAAACAGCCCCCCCAGATACCCGCAGATCAATTCTCCATGATTTTCTATGGGAATAAATCTCCCTAGGGAATAACAGAGTTCCCAGCAGACATTCCCCCCCCCCCCCCGCTTTCTGACGACCCTGAAGTGGGGGGAGGGCCTCCAAACCAGGGGATCCCTGCCCCCACCTGGGGATTGGCAACCCTATTTCTGAGCCATAGGAGGAAATTGCAATTCAGTTTGGGGCCATGACTGTGAATTGAGAGGGCGTCATCTTTTCTCGACAGCACCAACAACAGCTAACAAATTGTCAGGATTGGGGGGTGAGGAGAGAGCTGGGGAAGCCAAAATACTATTTTCTATATCACCCTGGGAAGTGCCAGTATATTATGAACATGAATCTACAAGCCTTGCATGGAGCCCTTCAATGATAAACTGGCACTTCCCAGGGTGATATAGAAAATAATTAATATCAACTAACATTTTAAAGAAAATATAACAAGCTAAAAAAACAAAAAAACAAAAGGAACCTTCTGAAGGGAAAGAGCTTCGTCCACTTTTGAGAAGTTCTCCAAGCCGCGGCAGCGAAGCCTCAGTCTCCCTGGAAATCAGCTGCAGACTCTGAGGACGGCGAAGGCGATGCACGCACACGGCACGCTGCTTTTAGAAGGCACACAGAAGCCCCACCCCCTGCAAGCGCGCCAAAAGCACGCTAGATTGCCTGCTCTGTCCTCTGGAGCCTGGAGGGGGGGAAATCTCCCCGGCAGCCACTCCGCGATGCCTTCTCTGTGGGGTAAACCTTCACCTTTTCTGTGGGGTAAACGATCGTGCCGCAATGGGCACAGCTGGGGTCATGGCTGCTGGAGCGGAGGGGCTGCGCCGCGCTGGTGGAGTGGAAGGGAAAGGGAGGAAGTGAAGAAGGCAGCCTGGCAGCGGCGAGAAAAATCAGTGTGAGCACCTGCGGGGGTTAAATGGCTGCCGGAGCGGAGGAGCTGCTGCCGCCGCCGCGCTGGTGGAGTGGAAGGGGAAGGAAGCAAAGAAGGCAGCTGTGACAGCAAGAAAAATGTGAGCACCTGCAAGGAGGTGAAGGGAAGCAGGCGCCCGGCCAACAACCGGCTCTGTAGAACCAATAGCAAATTAGGTACGGGTTCTACAGAACCGGTGTGAACCGGCTGAATCCCACCTCTGCAGGCAGTCATAAGACATGCTCAATCTTACTTTAATTGCATTGAAGTAAGATGGAACATGTCTTATGACTGCCTGTATTTGAAGTATTGGTATTGGATTACATAAAGCTAGTTGAAGCTGGAGTGAAATGAGAGTACAAGTATGGCCTTGTCGCTGGATATTATTGCCAAGCTGCATTGAGTTCAAGAAATTTGCAACTGGAGCACTGGACTCTTTTAAGAAATTCTATGAGCACCCAAAGAAGGTGGCCCTATCCTTAACTATTTTCAATGGAGAGAAAGCATTTAAAAGATGTGCAGTCCCTTTAAATGTGATGGCCAGAACTCCTTTAGGAGGTCAATCATGCTTGCCACAACCTTGCTTCTGGCTCCATCTCCAAAGTCTCCAGATATTTCTTGAAATGGACCTGGCAACCCTAGTCAGCAGCCTTTTATCAAGTGCTGAGACTCAAGGACAATATTGGCTGATGGTCTGGCTAATGTCCAGTAGCATGGCAGGCATAGATTCCTCCAATGAACAATTGCCTAAACTGATTCAGTCTTCATGCTTTTGGTTGGCCCTCCTAAATCATTTGACTTCACAGGTCAGAAGGATAATAGGTTGTTATGTGTGTATGCTGGATGAAATTGCCTGTAGCTCCTGGTACCACCAGCCTGTAGCCCTAATGGCTTCAATGGCAGGGAGGCAGAGCTCTTGTTCTGTGCCCTTCAGCACCTGATATTACTCTAATCGCAATTTAACCTGTAATTATCATGACGATCATGAAAATATAGTGACTGATTGTTCCTCTAAATGGCATCCTAGCACATCTATAGTTTTACTACCTAAAAACCTGAAAGCTTTTGTTATTGTATTACTCACAGAGATAAAGTTGTATTACCTCTAAAATGAATACTGCATGTTGAGAAGCCTACATGTTTTGCCAAGGATTTTTAAAATGAAGTATTATAGAATGAAAATAGTTTGACACCTCCCTTCCCAGCCTCTCTAATAATTTTCTTTTTCAACAATATTGTTTTTTGAAGCACCTCTTTCCTATTTCCTCCTTTTTCAGGAAATGCCTTAAGGAATCATGCTTTTGTCCTTAGCCTGTATAAAATGATTGTATTAGGAGGATGTGAACTTTACATCTCAGCTACAACTGCCTAACTAGCAAATAATCTGCATCAGTCACACTGTTCCTGCCTGCTTGTTCCCATGCCAGAAAGCCACAGTGATGAGATGAAGGAATTCTGTTGGGTTCTGTTACTATGAACAATATTTCCCCTGGCAGTAAGAGTTGCAGCAAGTATCAGATGTTGGGACACTGCATAGCTGTGGTTGCTTTATATCACTGGGAAAGGGAGTGCTACATAATTATTTTTTGATAATAAGCATCCACTCCATAAAGTTGCAAATGGCTCCAAGTTAAATAAAGTCAAGTTCTCTTAAGTCTGCTGTACCTTGATCTATTGAGACATCACTCCTGTTATATTCAAAGTATGTTAAACCCCTAATTGTTTTTTAATGCATTACTAGCCCTGCGGTTGTACAACCCTATTAATATGCCATTGATATTATTGGACATAATCCTAGAAGGTCATGAGGAACTGGAAATCCAATTAATGTCAACTGGAATTCCATGATCCTAACTCTGCTTAGGATCAAGTTATATTGTCTTCAGATCTGGACTGAGTAAAGAATTTTAGTTGACTAATAATCACCCTTTCTATCAATCCATCAATCAATTAAATGTTATACATTTGCATATTAGCTATACCTCAAATCTTTTGGAACATGGAAGGTAATGCAAGATAGCTTATATCTTAATATGTACTAAGCTGAAAACATCACACTTCATATTTTCTTCATCATGCATTTAATTAAGTGAGCTCCAAGTCAGGGGTGTTGAACTCATTTGTTATGAGGGCCAGATCTGACATAAATGAGACCTTGTTGGGCTGGACCATGTGTGTCATAAAATGCAATGCGAGGTAGCGGAGATATAAACTTTATAAAGGACACAAAGATTTATTTAATATTAGAATAAAATATGCTTGTACAGTGATTCGGATTTGGCGCCTCGGACCCTCCTGCTTACTGGCTACAGACCTCGGACTGCACCTGGACTTTGCCTGACCCGGCCCCAGCCGTGACACAGAAGTCTTGGGTGTGTGCTCGATGCAAGGAGCTCCTGGTCCTCAGGGAACAAGTTTGTATCCTTGAGGCTGAGGTGACTGACCTGGAGAAGCAGAGACCATCAGTTAGGCACTCGGAGAAGACTCTTGGGGACATGTTAGAAGAGCCCCGCTCTGAATGTGGCAGCCCCATTGCTGCCAGGGAGCATGAGTGTCGAGAGAGAACAGGGCACCGGGCTGAGGATAAGGAGAATGTGCCCTCAGAAGGGACCTCTTCTTCAGTTGGTGAGCGGGAATTTTTTCGCGCCAAGGAACCATCCCTGGACAGGGAGAGGGGGGGGGGTCTTGGTAGTTGGTGATTCGATCCTTAGGCAAGTAGACAGCTGGGTGGCAAAACTGCGTACTGACCGTATGGTGACTTGTCTGCCTGGTGCAAAGGTAGCGGACACTACACGTGTAGTAGATAGGCTGATAGACAGTGCTGGGGAGGAGCCAGTGGTCGTGGTGCTTGTTGGCACCAACGATGTGGGGAAATGCAGTCGTGAGGTCCTGGAGGAAAAATTTAGGCTGCTAGGTGGGAGACTTAAGGCCAGGACCTCCAAGGTAGCCTTCTCAGAAGTGCTACCTGTTCCACGTGCAGGGCTGGAGAGACAGGCACAAATTTGAAGTCTCAATGTTGTGGATGAGACGATGGTGCAAGGAGGAAGGGTTTAAGTTTGTTAGGCACTGGGATGCTTTCTGGAACCAGTGAGAGCGGTACAAAAAAGACGGTCTCCACTTGTCCCCAGATGGAACCAGGCTGCTGGTGCTTAAAATCGAAAAGGTGGCAGAGCAGTTTTTAAACTAAATCTTGGGGGAAAGCTGACAGGAGATGAAATGTCTCTGGTTCGTGAGGACTCATCTCAAAGAGATGAGGGGTTAGCTGTTACTTTTCTACCGGGTAATTGATCAGAGTTGTCCACGGAGATGGTGACAAACAGAATGGACTGCCTGCCAGAGTCTCAAGGTGGCAGGAGGAAGTTTGCGGGCTTAGCTTGCCTGGGAAATTATAGATGTTTGTACACAAATGCTAGAAGTGTTCAAAGTAAAATTGGTGAGTTGGAATGTTTAGTTTTGGGAGAAAACATAGACATTGTGGGAATTTCAGAAACTTGGTGGAATGAGGAGAATCAGTGGTACATGGTGATTCCTGAATATAAGTTAAATCGGAAGGATAGGGAGGGAAGTGTTGGAGGTAGGGTGGCTCTGTATGTCAGAGAGGGCATACGGTGCAGTAAGACTGAGGTCAGAGAATTAGATTCCCTTCTAGAAATGCTTTGGGTTGAAATAGAGGGCCCAAAAGGAAATTTAACTATGGGAGTTTGTTATCGCCCACCAAATCAAAAGCTAGAGGATGACTATAATATGATGGAAGGCTTAAAGATAGTGGCCAGACGTAAAAACTGTGTCATCATAGGTGATTTAACTACCTGCAGATTGATTGGGTCAATGAGTTCTGGTCGTGAGAAAGAGATTGAGTTTCTAGATGCTCTCAATGACTGTGCTATGGAGCAGATGGTCTCTGAACCTACCAGGGGTGGGGTGATCCTGGATTTGGTCCTAAGTAATGCCCAAGACTTGGTGAGAGATGTAAAAGTGATCGCACCGCTTGGGAGCAGTGACCATAACGTTATTGATTTCACCATTTGTATAAATAGAGAGTTGCCCCAAAAGTCCAGCACAAACACGTTTAACTTTAAAAGGGGTAAATCCTCTGAGATGAGGAGGCATGTGAAGAGGAAACTGAAAGGAAAGGTAAATACAGTCAAAACCCTTGGGGAAGCTTGGAGGCTATTGAAAACTACAATCCTAGAAGCTCAGATAAAATATATACCACAAGTTAGGAAAGGCACAAACAGGTATAAGAGAAGGCCTGGAAACAAAGGGCATTTTCGCACTGACCTTAATCGGCAGCGACGTCCCTCTTCACCGCACAGGATCTGCGCGGATTTCGCACCAATTGCTGCGGAGCACCCGGAAGAGCCGCAAAGTCCCACGGCTTTTGTGGCGCAAATGGAAACTGGTTTTTGGTGGTTTCCATTTGCGCCGCAAAAGCCGCGGGACTTTGCGGCTCTTCCGGGTGCTCTGCAGCAATTGGTGCGAAATCCGCGCAGATCCTGCACGGTGAAGAGGGACGTCGCTGCCGATTAAGGTCAGTGCGAAAACGCCCAAAGTAATGAAAGCTGTAAAAAGTAAGAAGGACTCCTTTAAGCAGTGGAAAGCTAGTCCAAGTGAGATTAATAAAAGGGAACACAGGCTTTGGCAAATAAAATGCAAGACTGTGATCAGACAGGCAAAATGGGACTATGAGGAGCATATTGCAAAAAACATAAAGACCAACAATAAAAATTTCTTCAAATATATTAGAAGCAGGAAACCAGCAAGGGAGGCAGTGGGGCCCTTGGATGACCAAGGGGTCAAAGGATTACTGAAGGAGGATAGGGAAATGGCTAAGAAGCTGAATGCATTTTTTGCCTCCGTCTTCACTGTGGAAGATGAGAAGTTTTTGCATGCTCCAGAACCACCTATCTTGGAAGGGGTGTTGAAAGACCTGAGTCAGAGACTGACCAAGAGAGAGATCTTGGGGTCGTGGTAGATAATTCACTGAAAATGTCAAGACAGTGTGCAATTGCAATAAAAAATGCCAACGCCATGCTGGGAATTATTAGGAAGGGAACTGAAAACAAATCAGCCAGTATGATAATGCTCCTGTATAAATCGATGGTGCGGTCTCATTTGGAATACTATGTGTAATTCTGGTCACTGCACCTCAAAAAGGATATTATAGCATTGGAAAAAGTTCAGAAAAG
This sequence comes from Heteronotia binoei, assembly GCF_032191835.1. Lineage (NCBI taxonomy): Eukaryota > Metazoa > Chordata > Lepidosauria > Squamata > Gekkonidae > Heteronotia > Heteronotia binoei. The sequence goes on from NW_026800050.1 coordinate 72,405, forward strand.
GGCAAGTAGAATGATTAAAGTTTTGGAATACTTTCCCTATGAAGAAAGGTTAAAATGATTGGGGCTCTTTAGCTTGGAGAAACGTCGACTGCGGGGTGACATGATAGAGGTTTACAAGATTATCCATGAAATGGAGAAGGTAGAGAAAGACTTACTTTTCTCCCTTTCTCACAAACAAGAACTAGTGGGCATTCAATGAAATTGCTGAGCAGTCAGGTTAGAATGGATAAAAAGAGGTACTTCTTCACCCAAAGGGTTATTAACATGTGGAATTCACTGCCACAGGAGGTGGTAGCAGCTACAAGCATAGCCAGCTTCAAGAGAGGGTTAGATAAAAATATGGATTTTTGGCCACTGTGTGACACAGAGTGTTGGAGTGGATGGGCCATTGGCCTGATCCAACATGGTTTCTCTTATGTTCTTATTTATGGACCTGGCATTGCATAATACCAATTGCGGAGGCAAGTAATTCAACCTGGCCCCATTACCTGTCACCGTTGGGATGGGACACAGACCAAAGGGTGGCTGAGCACCACCTTGTCTCGGCCTCCTTCCATTATATCAATATCTGTTCCCACCGTCATACCTTCCCCTCCCCAGGAGTAGTGGAATCCCCAGGCCTTTCATCTCCCACTGGTCTCTACTTCAGTCTCAACCAATGTAGAAAGCACAACTCACACCCTGCAATTAATTAACTCCCCAATCCTCTCCGTCCTTGCCAATCCAATTCCCCTTAATTTACCAACCTGCCAGTTCTAAAAGTTAACCAACCAATTAAGCCCAACCCACAGTTTCCCTTTTAAATTAATTAGCTAAAATACTTAAATTAATTCTAATGGCATTACTAATTATAGAAACCCTCCCCAACAATAAAACACCCTTAATTAATTTGCCAAAAATATGTATTCTATCTGAAAGCCAATCAATTCAACAATAAATTCATCTATAAATTAGTTAACTAAAACAATTCATCAATTAGCAGTTAAATTCAATCAATATAAATTAGCAGCTTAGAGATAGTTGGAGGTAGATGTTATAACAAAATATAGTGCTGCTGTGCCTCTATAGCGCAGATGTTGTGCAAAATATCCTCAAAGTGCGGTTGTGCAAAAGCAGGGTCCCCAGTTCTCTAAAGTGCGGTCATGCAGTGAGGTGCGAGTGAGGTCTTTGTCCTTTCGAGTGAAGTCTTTAGCCGTCGACCCCTCTGTGCAGCCTGGCAGACATGGGGGGGGGGGTGTAAAGGCCCTTCCCGTACCTCCCTGCCGTGCAAACAAGGACTCCAGGAGCTCCGCTAGCTCTACTCGTGGTCAGCGCCCAGACGGCTGTTTGTAATATTCCCAGCCCGAGTCAGAGACGCAGTAGCAGCCGAGCACCACCGCCGGAGGAAGCGCTGATCGAATTTCAGCGAGCAGAAATGCTGCATCCACAACTGCCCGGGTGCTTTCTACTGCCTTCCTGCCACCTCGTCTGGTGGTCCAGCCGCCACCAGTGCCTCCTCTCCGATGCCCTGCTCTCTGGCGTTCGACCCCGCCGGTGCCTGATGCTCCGCTCACCACACGGCCCCACTCGGTCCTGCTCGCCACTCGCCTCCACCTGGCCTTGCCCACACACCAGGTAGAGAAAGACTTACTATTCTCCCTTTCTCACAAACAAGAACTCGTGGGCATTCAATGAAATTGCTGAGCAGTCGGGTTAGAATGGATAAAAAGAGGTACTTCTTCACCCAAAGGGTTATTAACATGTGGAATTCACTGCCACAGGAGGTGGTAGCAGCTACAAGCATAGCCAGCTTCAAGAGAGGGTTAGATAAAAATATGGATTTTTGGCCACTGTGTGACACAGAGTGTTGGAGTGGATGGGCCATTGGTCTGATCCAACATGGTTTCTCTTATGTTCTTATTTATGGACCTGGCATTGCATAATACCAATTGCGGAGGCAAGTAATTCAACCTGGCCCCATTACCTGTCACCGTTGGGATGGGACACAGACCAAAGGGTGGCTGAGCACCACCTTGTCTTGGCCTCCTTCCATTATATCAATATCTGTTCCCACCGTCATACCTTCCCCTCCCCAGGAGTAGTGGAATCCCCAGGCCTTTCATCTCCCACTGGTCTCTACTTCAGTCTCAACCAATGTAGAAAGCACAACTCAAACCCTGCAATTAATTAACTCCCCAATCCTTTCCGTCCTTGCCAATCCAATTCCCCTTAATTTACCAACCTGCCAGTTCTAAAAGTTAACCAACCAATTAAGCCCAACCCACAGTCTCCCTTTTAAATTAATTAGCTAAAATACTTAAATTAATTCTAATGGCATTACTAATTATAGAAACCCTCCCCAACAATAAAACACCCTTAATTAATTTGCCAAAAATATGTATTCTATCTGAAAGCCAATCAATTCAACAATAAATTCATCTATAAATTAGTTAACTAAAACAATTCATCAATTAGCAGTTAAATTCAATCAATATAAATTAGCAGCTTAGAGATAGTTGGAGGTAGATGTTATAACAAAATATAGTGCTGCTGTGCCTCTATAGCGCAGATGTTGTGCAAAATATCCTCAAAGTGCGGTTGTGCAAAAGCAGGGTCCCCAGTTCTCTAAAGTGCGGTCGTGCAGTGAGGTGCGAGTGAGGTCTTTGTCCTTTCGAGTGAAGTCTTTAGCCCGTCGACCCCTCTGTGCAGCCTGGCAGACATGGGGGGGTGTAAAGGCCCTTCCCGTACCTCCCTGCCGCGCAAACAAGGACTCCAGGAGCTCCGCTAGCTCTACTCGTGGTCAGCGCCCAGACGGCTGTTTGTAATATTCCCAGCCCGAGTCAGAGACGCAGTAGCAGCCGAGCACCACCGCCGGAGGAAGCGCTGATCGAATTTCAGCGAGCAGAAATGCTGCATCCACAACTGCCCGGGTGCTTTCTACTGCCTTCCTGCCACCTCGTCTGGTGGTCCAGCCACCACCAGTGCCTCCTCTCCGATGCCCTGCTCTCTGGCGTTCGACCCCGCTGGTGCCTGATGCTCCGCTCACCACACGGCCCCACTCGGTCCTGCTCGCCACTCGGCTCCACCTGGCCTTGCCCACACACCAGGCCGCGGTCATGGCGGCCCTCCACATCGGCGCCAAACCCAACTCACCAAAATGGTAGTCGATGTTTCTTTCTCTCTCTGGGAAGTTGGAGCCCACCAAGTTCTTAAACTTTCACCCCGCACCTTCCCCTAGCAGCATATTACTAGGTCCGCCATTTGAAGCAGCTGTTGCAGGCATGTGCTAGGCGTGGTAGTTTCAGTTTCAGGAGCCCTAGCACCAAAGCTTCTGCCTCACCATGTTTCTTCTTTCAAGGTACAATGGTCAGGATTAGCCTACTTTTTGGGAACCCTAGGTTAAAATCCCCCAGTCTACAGAGGAAATGTGCTGGGTGAACTTGGTTTGGACACACATTCTCAGACTAATCCACCTCACTGGTTTTTGTTATTCCTCATCTAAATAGTTCACATTGCTTTCCTACTGAGAAAGACTGGATCATGAGAGCATGAACCCAGATCATGAGGCCAGGAACCCAGTTGCACACAGGAGAGCCGTGGTATAATGAGCCCAACAAATCTCTCTCTCTCTCCCCTCCCCCCTCTGTCTCTTCTTTCTTCCCCCTCCCTCCCTCTCCCCTTCCCTCTCCCTCCTCCTCCTTCTCTCTCTCCCCCTCTCTCCCTACCCCCCTGTAGCAAGGTAAAAAGCTCATACCTTGAGTAAAACTTGGTTGGTCTTAAAGGCGCTTTGCATCTCTCTCTTTCCCTTGCTCCCCCTCTCTTCCTCTCCAGATGATGAGAAGTGGGAGGAGCCTCAGCCAAAGGAGGGAAGAGAGGTTTGGCTCAGTAGCTCTGCTGTGCAATTGAGAGATCCTGGCAAAGCAAGCTCTTGCTCTTTCCCTCCCTCCCCCTCTCTTCCTCCCCAAGGAAAGGGGGAACCTCAGCCAATGAAAGGAAGAGAGGCTTTGCTCTGTAGCTCCTGTGCAATTGGGAGAGCCTGGCAAAGCAAACTGTGACACAAAAGGAAGCAGGAGAAAGGGAGAAGGAAGCAGAAGGGAGCCAGTTGCTCATGGGCTGTATAGAAGCCTATGGGACATGGATCCATCCTGTGGCCACATGTTTGATGCCCTGCTCTAAATGATAAAACGTTATGCTGTATAAACTCATCCATCTTTAAGGTACTGCTGGACTCCCATTCAATTTTGCTACAACAGACTAACATTTGGAATTTTTCATTCCCTGTTACTGTAACACACCAGCACTAAAATGGCCTCACACAACCCTTCTGTCTGGCTCGTCATTTAGTCCTTGTAGATTAATAGTTCAATTATGAGTGATTAATGAATGCTTTGGTTTAGTTAATTCATCTATTGATGCCATATTTTGAATACACAAATCTGATGTTCCTATTAGTTCAAAATATGCTTATGATGTAGGTTTACGCAACATTTCATGATTCTCAATTAAAATATTGCCACAATCCACTATAAAATTTGCATATTTAAACCCACCTTTCAAGGTGATTAAGCATCCTTAAAATCTTTGTTATATTGCCCTTTGTATGCAGATGCAACTACATTTAAAAGCGCTCATCTAAATACACATTTGAAATGGGTCATGGCGTCAACACTAAATACCAAATCAAATTTCTATAGCACTAAGCATGGACTGTTCTGTATAATGAAACCGTTACTTCCTTTGTATTAGATCATAGCATGTAGCACAGCATGTGTGGGAGGGACAATATTTGTGGAGCGCTGAACTACTTGCTGCCTTTTAAGTGGTTATGTTTCATAAGTGGTTTGATATCTGGTTGGAACTAGTGTTTGAAATGGAGCCTTTTGGCTTTTCAGTGTAGCTATCATATAATGGAAGGGCTCGCCATTAAACTAAATTGCTATTTTTGAAAACAAGCCTAACCACATCTGCTTCAATAGCTCTGAATGATGCCCTCCAAAATGGAAGAAAATACAGGCTAAGTGCTAGTATCTAAATAGCAGGGAAAAGGCAGGCAAGCTTATGACTTTGAACAAGATCCCAGTTTTCAAAAGAAAATGAAGATTTCATTTAATGCAGTGTAAAATTGTCCTTTTTAATTTATGAGGGACGTGCGCAGAACTGCATACCCTATTCCTATGTTCAAATAGCATTCCAGCAACATAAATTTAGTAGGGGAGGCTTTTTCAGACATGGAAATAAATAAATTCTTATGTGTTGTACAGCTGTCTAGGGCACATGAGTAGTGCCAGTTAAAGAAAGTGAGGCAACACTTACAAGGAACCTTATATATGAACAAGTCAATTTTGTATTTGGCCAACTATAGTGTGAATCCAGGACAGGGCTATGTACAGATGAAGGGTCTGGAATATCAAACAGTGGTACTAGGATTACTAAATGGGACAGGCAACCTTGCATAATGCCATCCAAAACTATCTAAAGCATTACAAAACAAAAATGATGAACTTTCCTTAGTCACCTCATGAACTACATTTTTAGTGTTTGAAAAATGCTTGGAGGGATATAAGCACAATCTAAAAATACTGTCATTTGGCCATGTTCACCGCCCTGAGCCTGCTTCAGTGGGGAGGGCGGGATATAAATAGAATTAAATAATAAATAAGTTACAGATGTGTGAATATCAATCAGATACTGGATTGAGAATTCACTCATTGACTGGAGTTAAAATTGGATTATGGACTGTGATGCAAAGTTGGCTAAAATAAAATACACTTGTGAAACCCTGTATCATTTAGCAAACCAAAATGCTTCTCAGTATCAGATTCTTCGTTGCTCCCAGATGATGGCTGCAAAATTTCATTCTATTGACATCATATACTTGAAAGCTGTGGTTGACCCTAATTTCTACCATGGTGATATCCTTCTCATCTTCTTCATTTTTCTTAACAAATGGGGGAAAATTCTGGTATGTGATTTCATAAAACACTGCTGCCTGAGGAGAAAAAAAAACTCTAATCATGTATTGTATTTTCAAATGTGAACATTCTGTTTTTTTCAAAGGCTGTTAAACTAATTCTTCTTTAAAGCATTCAATTAATCTTAAGCTTGGAACAAAACATACATTCCTCAAAGGTTGCTAATGTTGGGGAAAATTTTAGTTCATCAGATCCTTGCTGATGAATGCAGAAACTTATTTTGTCATTTCATGCAAGGTCTTCAGAAATTTACACCATCCGTCTTTGAAGTCCTTTTTTTTATTACTTGAAGGAGAATTTTGTTCTGTGGTTTTCAAAAAGGTAGGTGGCTGTATTTTGGGGTTTTTTTTAAAAAAAGAAAGCTTCTACACTGATATTTTTTGAGGTAGGGTATGCTCAATTTCTTTGTGGGATATACAAGAGACTGATAAAAGGTGAGAAAACAAATAATAGGGTCTGGTTGGATGAATTTATCGTTAACTAAAAGGTATTTAGGTAAATATGGGTAAAATTAATTGATTTTTTCCCCTTCAGTTCCTTCAGCAAATGTTTATGTGATTGTGAGAATGAATAGTTGGTAACAGTGATTGTGAGAATGAACAATTGGTAACAGTGATTGTGAGAATGAACAGTTGGTAACAGTCCCACCATGGATCTGTCAAAGTCAGTATTGTATATTATGACTGGCAGTGGCTCTTTAGAATCTCTGGCAGAGAGGTCTTTTGCATCACATACTACCTTATCCTTTAAACTGGAGATGCCAAAGATGGAACCTGGGACCTTTTTGTCAAGCACATGCTCTATTCAAGAGCCTCCATCTTATACCAGTCACTATTTACTGAACATCACAGGGTTTTTGTATGCATATAAAGGAGAAAGGAAGATGCATGTATGTTACCTTGAGATCCTTGGAGGAAGGGTAGGACAGAACATAATTGATAATAGCCCCTGCTCCCCAGTGGTAATTAGCGCAGCCAGAGGGAAAAACATGCACATCATCACTAAGAACATAAGAGAAGCCATGTTGGATCAGGCCAATGGCCCATCCAGTCCAACACTCTGTGTCACACAGTGGCCAAAAAACCCAAGTGCCACCAAGAGGTCCACCATTGGGATTAGAAGAATACAGAGCATCACTGCCCCAGACAGAGTTCCAACAATAAGCTGTGGCTAATAACCACTGATGGACCTCTGCTCCATATGCTTATCCATTCCCCTCTTGTTTGTAGCCGCCACCACCTCCAGTGGCAGTGAATTTCACATGTTAATCACCCTTTGAGTGAAGAAGTACAAATTATGAATATTAAAGCTGCAAAGTGTTTATGAAGCTGGGCAATGATTAAAGTATAAGCCCAGTTTTAGATAGGTCAAAAAGAACAACTAGCGGAGCGGAGCGGAGCAAAAGTATTCCAGTTTATAAGGCAGACTGGAGCAGGGCCATGAAGAGTGAAAGAAACAAGAAATGCCTTTTGAAATGGTAAAGTATATATAATGGAAAGTCTTTCAGGCATCACTATAATAAATTATAAACCTTATTCCAGTATGTATGATGTTTCATGGGCATGGTATGCTTGAGTTAAAAAAACAGTCCCAATCTAGGTTTCTTTTAAAGTTGGATAACACATTATGCCACAGCAGAGTCATTTTATTTTTTTATTAAATTAAAAGTCATATATAAAAGCAATCCTGGAGTAATTTTATTTTGCATGGGTCACTTAATAGGGCAAATATTAAATAAATAGCGGTAGCGCTAAATCCCCCATTTCACTTTCCAGCACAGAAAACTGTAGACAGGTGAATATGAAAAGCCCTGGTGCTTTTGAAACACCACAACATGATGTAAAATTTGTAAATGGAGAGAATCCTGGGATAACCATACACATGATGGGCACAGTCTAGCCACAGAGGGGCATTTGGGAACACTGTCCCCTGACTTCCAGGTGGGGGCCCATAGCTGAGCTGGCAAAGCGTCATCAGTGGCATTTGGAGCTGGAAGAGCTTAGCGGGACACAGTGCAATGCAGCAGCAAAAGCAGCAGCAGGAAGAGCAGGAGTAGGGTTGCCAATCCCCAGGTGGGGGCAGGGGATCCCCCGGTTTGGAGGCCCTCCCCCCGCTTCAGGGTTGTCAGAAAGCGGGGGGAGGGGAGGGAAATGTCTGCTGGGAACTCTGCTATCCCTATGGAGATTTATTCCCATAGAAAATAATGGAGAATTGATCTATGGATATTTGGGGCTCTGGGGGGGCTGTTGTTTGAGGTAGAGGCACCAAATTTTCAGTACAGCATCTAGTACTTCTTCCCAAAATATCCCCCAAGTTTCAAAACGATTGGACCAGGGGGTCCAATTCTATAAGCCCCAAAAGAAGGTGCCCCTATCCTTCATTATTTCCTATGGAAGGAAGGCATTGAAAAGGTGTGCCGTCCCTTTAAATGTGATGGCCAGAACTCCCTTTGGAGTTCAATTATGCTTGTCACAGCCTTGATCTTGGCTCCACCCCTAATGTCTCCTGGCTCCACCCCCAAAGTCCCCAGATATTTCTTAAATTGGACTTGGCAACCCTAAGCAGGAGGCAGAAGAAGCCTTGTGGAATGGGTCATGGAGGGGGGAGGGGACAGATGGAGCAGCTGGCTGCAAAGTGCCAGGGTGGGGGAGAGGGAGGTGGGAGGAAACCCCGCTGCTTGCACACAAGGTGCAGTCCCTTTTTGACTTCAAAGTTTTAGGATTGGCTTCCTCAACTTGGCCACTTTCAGAGCCCCTACCCCAGAAAGCTTCTGAGGAGCTGTAAACCCTGCAGGGATGGAAAAGGGTGTCCCCTGACTTTTAAAATCTTGGCTACAGCCCTGGCACAATCTACTTCATGCCCCTTTAACACTCTGAGAAAGTCACCCTCAGATTCATTATAAAAAAAATAATTCAATTGTTATTGAGAATTTGATTAGTTTCCAAGCATATAGCGGCGTGGGGCACATACACTGGCAGCCCTAATATTTTCCTTAAAAAGCTGGATTGTATTTGTTCTACTGCTTTATAAAGGGCTGTGATCCAGACTGGAATACCATAAAGCAGTTTAGCACTGATTTTGTGGTTAAAAACTTTAAGGGCTGCAGGAATGTATTGATTTCCCTTAGTATAATAGAAACGAGTGGTTGCAAGTATGTTACTATTCACAGATTTCAACACTTCTTTTTTGTAGGTAACCCATCCAGCTTTATGATGGAAATAGACTCGTAAATATCTAAAGCTTTTGACCTTTTCAATCCTGTTCCCTCTTATATTCTACTTGACAGGTTTCCAGGTTTCCCCAAAAGCCATGATTTTAGATTTATCAAAATTTAAGGTCAGTTTATGAAATTCACAATAGTTTAAAAAGCGAGATAATATCCTTTTCATCCCTATTTATGAAAGGGAGAATAACACAGCATCATCTGCATACAAAAGTAGTGATACATGCATCACCCCTAGTTTTGGATTATGACCATCAATTCCTTTCAGAAAGGGGGCTAAGTCATTTAAAAAAAAGATTAAATAATAAGGGAGCTAAGATGCATCCTTGTTTTATTCCTATGTTAATTGAAATCTTATTTTATTTTATTTTTTTATTTATTTGATTTGATTTATATCCTGCCCTCCCTGCCAGAGCAGGCTCAGGGCAGCTCACAACAATAAAATGAAAACAATCAATTTAAAAATTGCATAACATTAATCCAACAATTTAAAATTCAATAATTAAAACAATCATTAAAACAATCTAGTGCTGATATCATATGTAGTTGTTTCACTTCTGATGGCTTCAGTATTCTTACATTTTCTCCCACAATAACAGTAACTCTAGATCAGTTAAAGGCTAACTGGAAGAGTGTGGTTTTACGGGCCTTGCGGAACTGGGCAAGATCCCATAAGGCCCTCACTTCCTCCGGTAGCTGGTTCCACCAATAGGGAGCTGCTACTGAGAAGACCCTCTCTCTGTTAGATTTTAGTCTTGCCTCCCTTGGCCCAGGGATCACTAGTAGGTTTTGGGATCCAGATCTAAGTGCTCTCTAGGGAACGTGTGGGGGGAGACGGTCCCTAAGGTAAGCAGATCTTGGCTATATAAGGTTTTAAAGGTAATAACCAGTACCTTGTAACAAATTCAGTATACTACTGGCAGTGAGTACAGTTCCCGTGGCCCTGGCTGTATGTGCTCCTAGGAAGCCCCAATAGCAGCCTGGCTGCCACGTTCTACACTAGCTGGAGTTTCCGGGTTTGAAACAAGGGCAGCCCCAAGTAGAGGGCATTACAGTAGTCCAACCTCGAGGTGACCGTTGCATGGATCACCATTGCCATGTCGTCGTGCTCAAGGAAGAGGGCCGCCTCATCCACCTAAGATGAAAAAATGCGGATTTAGCAGTGGCTGCTATCTGGCCCTCCATTGTCTAGGCAGGCTCCAGCAGCATCCCCAAGCTTCTGATCTTGTGCGCTGTTGTCAGTGGCTCACAGTCAAAAGCTGGTAAGGGGATTTCTCTGCCCAGACCACCACGACTCAGGCAAAGGACCTCTGTCTTCATCGGATTCAGCTTCAGTCGGCTCAGCCTAAGCCATTGAGCCATGGCTTGCAGTGCCAGGTCCAGATTTTCTGGGACACAGCCAGACTGGCGGTCCATCAGTAGATAGAGCTGGGTGTCATCAGCATACTGATAGCAACCCAGCCCATACCTCCAGGCTATTTGGGCAAGGGGGTGCATATAGATGTTAAACAACATTGGGGAGAGCACTGCCCCCCATGGCACACCACAATTAAGTGCATGCCTTCAGGACGACTCTCCCCCAATTGCCACCCTTTGTCCCCGACCCTCCAGGAAAGAGGAAAGCCATTGCAAGGCCAACCCCTGAATCCCTGTGTCGGCGAGGCGTCAGGACAACAACTGATGGTCGACCGTATCGAACGCAGCCAATCGGTCTAACAGCATCAGCACCGCTGAGCCGCCTTGATCCAGATGTCGAGTTAGATCACCCTTCTTGGAGCATCTAACTGTCGATGCGCGTAGAGAGACCCAGAGGGTGATGCTTAGCGACGCAAGAATGAAGGCTGTACACAGTAGCTGTAAAACCACTATATACATTTATTTACACCAACTCACTCTCCTGACTGACAATATGCTCCGCTGCACTCCAACTCCTTTAACCCACAATCACCACTGTTGCTCTGTACATTTATACATGGGACAGCCAATCAGCAACTTGCTGTGTCATGCTGACTCTGCTGGCTGATGTAAGACTTCTGGCAGCCAGCCACCTGCTGTCAGGTAGATCATCTAAGCCTCTAGATCTACTTTCTGTTTTGCAGCACATGCTATAAGCTGTCTGTTTACACATAATAGTGACACTAACTTGACAGGTGGTTTCAGAGTGAAGCTTTTTGATCAAAAAAAGCAAACTTGCATCAATCCCCAGGTCTCTTAATTTTTTCCACAACAGATCTCTAGGGATAGAGTCAAAGACACCCTTAAGGTCTAAAAAAGGCTGCAAATAATTTAAGCCCCTTTCTTTCCTGTATTTGTTCACCAAATGACTTAGCACAATGCCATGGTCTAAGGTTGATTTTCCCTGGCGGAATCCAATTTGCTCTGGCCCTAAAATTTGCTGTTCTGATATCCATGACTTGAGTTGGTTAGCCAGATACCTTGCGTACAATTTCCCAATAGTGCAGGGGTGGCCAACGGTAGCTCTCCAGATGTTTTTTGCCTACAACTCTCATCAGCCCCAGCCAGCATGGCCAATGGCTGGGGCTGATGGGAGTTGTAGGCAAAAAACATCTGGAGAGCTACCGTTGGCCACCCCTGCAATAGTAGATAGGAGACTAATGGGTCTATAATTGCTAGGAAGCTGACAATCTCCTTTTTTAAATATAGGGACAACTATTGCATTTGTCCAAGCTTCACGTATCAAGCCCGTCCTATCAATTACAGTGAATAGGGCAGCTAAAAAAGGAGCTCACCACTCAGGAAATGCCTTAATAGCTTCAGAGGGGATGGCATCAGGCCTGGGGGCTTTCCCCAATTTGATTAGTGCTATCAGGGATTCAACCTCTGTTGCTTGTACCAGAGGCCACTCTAAACAATCATCCAAACTAAGCTCAGATTCTGCTACTGAATTAACTCTATTCTCCTGAAAAATCTTCAAAAAATGTTCATACCACGTATTTACTGTTGTGCTACTTATGAAGCCTTTGCTACCCACAGAGTCTGAAATCAAGGCCCAGAATTTCCTCATGTCGTTATTTATTGCGGCTTGGAGGAGGAGTTCCCAGCGTTTCTGTAAAAAGGCTTTTTGCTTATTTTTATACAATTGGTGTAATACAGTTTTAAGCTCAAAGTACTCCTTTGGTGGGAACACTAAGTCTGATTCCCTATATTGATGGTAAATAGTACGCACTTGGGTCTTCATATTATAACACTCACAGTCAAACCAGCCTCTTATAATAATAGTAATAGTAATAATAATAATAATAATAATAATAATAATAATAATAATAATAATAATAATAATAATAATAATAATAATAAATTTTATTTATATCCCGCCCTCCCCGCCAAAGCAGGCTCAGGGCGGCTAACAGGACATGGTATATACCATGATATTATAAAAAACAATTATAAAATACAGTTAATAAATACATTTAAAAACAGTTACATAAAATTTTAAAACTACAATAAATTAAGGTGCTATATTCAATAGGTATATTCCGATGGCTAGATGTCGCTTTCAGGGTTCCTTATAAGCTTGCAGAAAGAGGGTGGTTTTGCAAGCCCTGCGGAACTGATTAAAGTCCCATAGGGCTTGCACTTCCTCCGGTAGTTGATTCCACCAGTGGGGGGCCATTATAGAGAAGGCCTGCTCCCTCGTTACTTTCAGTTTGGCCTCCTTTGGTCCAGGGATCCTTAAAAGACTTTGGGAGCTAGATCTTAGTGCTCTCTGGGGAACATGTGGAGAGAGGCGGTCCCCAAGGTAGGCAGGTCCTTGGCCATATAGGGCTTTAAAGGTGATAACCAGCACCTTGTAGCGAACTCAGAATATAATTGGAAGCCAGTGCAGTTCCTTCAGCTCAGGCCGCACGTGTTCCCACCGAGGTAGTCCCAGTAGCAGCCTGGCCGCCGCATTCTGCACTAGCTGCAACTTCCGAGTTCAGCACAGGGGCAGCCCCATGTAGAGGGCATTACAGTAGTCTAATCTCGAGGTGACCGTTGCATGGATCACTGTTGCTAGGTTGCTACGTTCTAGGAAGGGGGCCAACTGTCTCGCCCTTCTAAGATGGAAGAAGGTGGATTTAGCAGTGGCTGCTATCTGTGCCTCCATTGTCAGGGAGGGCTCCAGTAGCACTCCCAGGCTCCTGACCCTGCTCACTGGTATTAGTGACGCACCATCAAAGGCCGGTAGGGAGATCTCCCCTCCCAGCCTGCAGCGACCCACGCAAAGGACCTCTGTCTTCGCTGGGTTCAGCTTCAGCCCACTCAGCCTGATCCAATCTGCCATGGCCTGCAACGCCCGGTCCAAATTTATAGGGGTGTCGGCGGTCCGGCCGCCCATCAATAGATAGAGCTGAGTGTCATCAGCGTACTGATGGCAACCCAGCCCATGTCTCCGGGCAATCTGGGTAAGGGGGTGCATAAAGATATTAAACAACATTGGGGAGAGAACTGCCCCCTGAGGCACCCCACAATTAAGTAGGTGTCTCCGGGACATCTCTCCTCCAACCGCCACCCTTTGTCCCTAACCTTCAAGGAAGGAGGAAAGCCACTGTAAGGCTAACCCCCGGATTCCTGCTTTGGCGAGGCGGCGGGTCAGCAGCCGATGATCGACCATATCGAATGCAGCCGATAGGTCTAGCAACAGCAATACCGCCGAGCCGCCTCGATCCAGATGTCATCCATGAGGGCAACCAACACCGTCTCCACCCCGTGGCCCGGTCGGAAGCCAGACTGATATGGATCCAAGGTGGAAGTGTCATCCAGAAAGCTCTGCAACTGCAACGCCACAGCCCTCTCAATAATTTTGCCCAAAAAGGGCAAATTTGAGACCGGCCGGTAATGAGCCAATTCGGCCGAATCGGATGTAACCTTTTTCAGGAGAGGGCAGACCACTGCCTCCTTCAGGGGCGTTGGAAAATAGCCCTCCGAAAGAGATCTATTTATGATGTCCCATATAGGACATCTTAACTCCTCCCGGCAGGCCTTAATTAACCAGGAGGGGCATGGGTCCAGATCGCATGTAGTTGGGCATGCAGTTATGAGGATTCTGTCAACCTCCTCCAAGCTGAGTGGGGCAAAGCAGTCCAGGGTCGAATTAGAAGACACACACGGAGCCTCGAGTTCACTCACTGTATCTAATATGGCCGGGCAGTCATGGCGGAGTGATTGGACCTTGTCTGCAAAAAATTTCGCAAAAGCCTCACAGCCTATTTTCAATTCCTTAACATTCGGCTTGCCTTGTGGCAATGTAGTGAAATTCCGAATTATCCTAAACAATTGTGCCAGACGCGAATTTGCAGACGCAATCTTGGTCGCAAAGTATGTTTTCTTTGCGGCCTTGATTGCCATCTCATAGGACCTCATAAACACCCTATAAGATGTTCTAGTCACTTCATCACGGGTGCATCGCCATTGCCTCTCTACCCGTCTGAGACTTTGTTTCAGCTGACGCAGCTCCGGAGTATACCATGGAGCCAGCCTACTCCAAGGCCGTAGAGGGCGTCGAGGTGTGATCTCGTCAATGGCCCTAGATAGTTGAGCGTTCCATATCTCAACCAGGCCATTGAGGGAATCGCCAGAGGGCCAGGGATCCTGCAGGGCCGATTGGAACCGTTTCGGATCTATCTGGCTCCGCGGGTGAGCCATAATAGGCTCATCGCCTAAACAGGTTTGGGGTGGCATATCTATACGAGCCCTAAGGGCGAGGTGGTCCGACCATGGCACCACTTCAGTGGTTATATCGTCCACCGTAACCCCGGCCGCAAAGATCAGGTCTAACATGTGACTGGCCTGGTGAATGGGGGCAGCAACAAACTGAGAGAGTCCTAGCATTGCCATGGATGACACCAGGACCGTCGCCTGACTAGAGGCCGGGTCATCAGCATGGACGTTGAAGTCACCCAGGATCACCAGCCTTGGGTGCTCCAGCGCCCAGCCTGTCGCCGCCTCGAGTAGGGACGGTAAGGCGCCGGCTGGTGCGTCAGGCGTACGGTATACCAGCCAGATCGCCAATCCCTCTCCAGCCTCCAATGTCAAGCCAGCACATTCAATGCCTTCGATCTTTGGGGCCGGGAGCGCCCTGAAGAAGTAAGCCTCATGTATAAATAATGCCACTCCTCCCCCCCGCCCGCTAGTCCGCGATTGGTGAAAGACCGAATAACCTGGTGGAGCTGTTTGCGAGAGGGCTATTGTATCTCCCTCTCGGACCCAAGTTTCGGTCATGCATGCCAGGTCCATGTCCTGTTCGATTAGGAACTCTCGAAGGACAGAAGTCTTATTGTTAATGGACCTGGCATTGCATAACACCAATGACGGAGGTGGGTTATTCTTCCTGGCCCTACTCCCTGTCACCATTGGGATGGGACACAGATTGGAGGGTGAGCGAGCACTGACCTGTCTCAGTCTCCCTCCCTTAAATTGTCTGCTCCCACCGCCATACCTCCCCCTCCCCAGGAGCACTGGAATCCCTAGACCAGCCATTCCCCACTGGTGGTTACCGCTGTCCTAGCCAACACTGGTGCACAGTAGTCACAACGCTCTCCAAGTCACACTGTCCTACTAGATCCCAATATACAAATTAACCCAATAAACCTCCCCCCCCCAATTCTCTTATATATGATTGGTCAAATACATAATTTAGATCTGATGGCTAAAATTAATTATAAATCCCACCCCATAAATTATCCTCAATTTAATTTGCCAGTAAAATTCATAAATTCAAATCCAATACATAAATAAATATCAATAGATTAATCAAATGAGCTAATTCCAAATCAATTTTTAAACTAGTAGTCCATGAGTGAGGTAGAACGTCACTAAAGTGCAATATGAGTTCTTCCTGGTCGAGGTAGTACGATGTGGTATGAGGTAGTAAGCAGAGTGTGATAAAGTGACAAAGTGATAAAGTGCGGATAGGTGCAAAGCCAACGTTAATGTAGGGGGCAGTGCCGAGCCAGCCGTAGCGCCGGGTAGCGCCGGGTATGGATAACTCCCTTGCTTGGTGTTGTTGCTCAGACTGTAACATCAGAACAGAGAGTTGAAACACAATTTTATCATACACCTGAAACAACTCTGTTGTCTGGTTCAAATTCCTTGATAATAATAAAAACTCTTCTAAAATATGAGAATCAAGGATGCCAGTTGCCTTTTTGGGAGTTTTGTTAGACCAATAAATTCTGGGCATCCTATTTGTCACACTTCCCAGGTCATCTATCAGGCATTCCTACCCTACAGAGGGGGAAGGGAAATTTAAAACCAAAGCCAGAGGAAAGTGATCACTTTCCACATGCCCCATGATTGAAAAGTTTCTCATGCTGCCTCCCAAATTCAAAGAAATCAGCATATAATCTACAACACTACAGCCTGGGCTTGAGGTATAAGTAAATTCTCCAGGGAGGTCATAAGGAGGTAGACCATTCAGAATAACCTAGTTAAACCTCAGACAAAGTTGAGCTAAAGGAATTCCAGTTTCATTAATTTGGGGATCCTTCGAATGTCTCAGATTATATAAACAATTAGGCAGGGCATTATCTGAGGTAAAACCTAATCTTCCTGCAAGATCTGATCCATTCTGGCCCATTCTGGCATTAAAGCCCCCAGCCATTATGATACCCAAGGCTGGAAATTTCCGTTCTGGGTCCTCTAATAACTCTAGGAGCCTATCCCAATACAGGGTCATGGTTTCTTTTACAGTGCATCCAAGACTCCTAGAGAAAAAAGCCTGGATTATAACAATTACATTTTGGTTATGTTTACATTTTAGGAGTAGCCCCAATAGTCTCATTGCATGCATGCTATCTGAACCCCAACTATCTGCATGGCTACTCAATATAGAAAAAAAATCTCCATAATTGGGTTCAGTTTTGATGTTTTAGTCTTCCTCCCGGAGAGGACTGCATTTGCTCTGATTAAACAACCACTTGTAGATATTGAAATGCAAGAACTCAGAAGCCTTGCCTCTGGCCAATGTTCCCCTTTGAGGTGAGGGACCTCCTCTAGTGGAACCTTGGCAACATATCTTTCTTGCATGACTTCTCCTAACCTTCGTAGAGCCTTCGTGTTAGCTCGCTTTAATGTCCTTCCTTCTGCTGTGCTGTATGGGAGGTTTAAGAAAATTCCATATTCCAACAGGTTTTGTGGTTGTGATTCAAGGGATATAGAAAGTACTGAACATGTTCTCCTGCATTGTTCATTTACTGTGATGTTCGTGCCGTGTACTTAGATCCTCTTCTTCGAAATCATGAGGGACAATCTGATGGTGGTAAGACTCTCTTCCTATTGTCCTCTCATAACCTTGAGATTATTGAGAATGTGGCTAAATATCTGTGCTGTACTTCTAAGAGAAGAGGAATGTTTCAAATGTTGGGGTAATATATGTTTTCTCCCTTGCCAATTGTGCACATCTATGCTGTTATGCCAATAAAGGTTGTTGTTGAGAATTCGCAGTCCAATTAAATAGGATTTTTTTTCAATTTGATATTGTTTGGTGTTTCAGGATTTATTCTTAGCATAATTGTGAGGACATTGCCCCCTCCTCCATCTGAGACCCCCTGGTTAGTGGGGTTCCCATCTTATTTTGAACTTAGCTGTTTTAAGAGGCACCTCCTTTTACAGCCTAAGTGCCAAGAGGTCCTGAAACTAGGGAGTCTCATAAAGGCATTTGGTTCTGCCATGACATTGGACATTCCCAGGGATAAGAGAGGAAAGGCATTACAAACTGATTAAGTGCAATCTCCCCCAGTAACAACATGACTTCATTTCATTTGCAATAACAAAAGGCTTTTCAACACTAGAATATTTTGGCATATCTCAGAAGTGTCCAGTACCAAGAAAATTGCTATTACATTAACCAGTGACAAGATCCCCCTTTTTTTACTCAATAAAGAAGAGCTCTCAAGTTATTAATTTATATTCCATCCTGTTTCAGGAGCTATCTGGACTAACCCAGGTTCTTTGTGCCCATGCAAATTTGGCTCACAATACCCTAATCATGGTATTGTCAAATCATGGTAACCTAATCATGGTATTCTCAAATCAAAGTTTGACAGCAGTTAACTAGCCTACCAGATATAGAATACTGTTCATAATGGAAGTGTTGATTATGAATTTATTAGAACATAAACTAAATCCACTTACTCTAGAATTAATTGAAAAATTAACAGCAGCCACTAGAATGGTAATAGCAAAATATTGGAAGTCTATGAAAACATTAACCACCATAGATTGGCTTATGAAGGTACAAGACTTAAGCATATTAGACTAAACTTGCAGATTCTATAACACAACATAAATCTGATCCTTAAGATTCATCTTTTGTGGCTGTTTGGTTTTCTGTGTTAGATTACTTATAATCAAAACAAGAATTTTTTTCCCATAACCGAAGCAATTAATGCTATATATTGATTCTGACTTTTTGTCATTCACAGTTTTCTTTAGTACATTACTTTTTGTTTCCAAAGGGGAAAGAAAGCATTTATTTATTGTCGCTACCATTTTTATATTGTCAACCAACTTGAAGTTATTAGTGTACTAGTATTCTTCTTTATTAATGGAAATGAATCACTCTTATTATAGATTGCTGTACTGTTGTTCTAGACATGTAGTATTATATTAGTATTCCATAAAATATATTACAGCTGGAAAAAAAAACCCTTTTAAACCAGCCAGTGAGATTCAAACTTTAAATTTTGGACCAACCAGGTCCCTGGGAAAGTGAGTTCTCATGTCTAGCTATGGGACCCTTCCCCATAAAAAGACTGCAGTTAAAAGCGTGGAAAGTTTCCCGCTATCTGAACACCCCTGCACCTGCATTGCAGGCTTTTTCTCCTTGCTTAGGTGGCTCCTTGATCTTCTTCTTGGACGTCTCCAGACCTCAAACCCAGAATTTCAGGTTGTATGTCCCTTCCTTAAAAACTTCCCAATTTCCTCCCTCCTAGCTTTTATAAGTGTGTGTGGTTACTTAGCGAATTAGAGAAATAGATCTCCAGGTGTTTGGTATAGATTATTTTCATTCTTACTTCTTTTATCTTGTATACAATAAAACTCTCTCACTCTCTTTCTTCACAATTTTACTGTGGGGTACTCTTACTGAGACCCACCCTGTTATACATAGACCAAAAGTCTTACATTATTCCTTTCTGGAACCTTTTAAAAGCTAATCTCCTCTCCTTTGGGTCTAGTTTGGATAAAATAATTTCATTTTATATTGTTATACTTTTTATAATCCATTAGCTATGTGTGTACTATAGATTTAAAGGTGGGCGATAAATACTTTACAGAAACTATTAAACAAACAGAGCAATCTCTCTTTTTGTTAAAATCTGCCACAGAATAAAACCCATATTTCGGCATTGTATGACAGAAAACATTTAAGTTAAAAAAATAACATGAATGTTGGTGCTGGAGATTTTAATGACTCAGATTGCATCATACCATACATAGAACAAAATCACCTCTGAGTTCATCTGGCCAAACTGTCCCGTTTTTTTTTCCTCGTATAAAATCTGGAGTGGGCTGACCTATATTGAAGAATACTCTGAACTACCAGCTAGGATTGGGATATGGAGACAAGAAAACATAAGCTTTATGCACATTACATGATTATGTACAGGCAACATAGAATCATAGAGTTTGAAGGAAACTCCAGGGTCCAGAGAGCCAGTTTGGTGTAGTGGTTAAGTGTGTGGACTCTTATCTTGGAGAACTGGGTTTAATTCCCCACTCCTCCACTTGCAGCTGCTGGAAAGGCCTTGGGTTATCCATAGCTCTCGTAGGAGTTGCCCTTGAAAGAGCAGCTGCTGTGAGAGACCTCTCAGCCCCAACCACCTCACAGGGTGTCTGTTGTGGGAGGAGAAGATATAGAAGATTGTAAGCCGCTCTGAGTCTCTGATTCAGAGAGAAGGGCGGGGTATAAATCTACAGTCTTCTTTCTCTTCTTCATCTACTCCAACCCGCTGCACAATGCAGGAAATTCACAAGCATCTCACCGACATACATACATTCTTAGTGACCCCTTCTCCATGCCCAGAAGATGGTAAAAGCCTCCAAGATCCTTTGCCACACTGTCCGGGAGAAAAATTGCTGAATGACCCCAAACTGGCAATCAGCATTTCCCTGGGCATTTCCCTGCGGGATCTGCTTCAATTCTGCAGGGCCTGTAAAACAGAACTCTTTCATTTGGCTTTTAGCTGAGGCAGTGGGCATCACTTGTTATCGGCCTCCCTGCCTCATTCCATCCCAGCATTACAAGATCTGCTGGACCAGGACAATAGGTCACATCTGTGAGGCAGAATCTGCCATCTTAGTCTGTCTAATTTTAGATTTTATATTTTCGACTAGTCTTTTACTATTTTTACTGTTGACTGTTTTTATGAGGTAACCTGCCCTGAGCCTGTTCTACGGGAAGGGCGGGCTAAAAATCGAATAAAACAAATAAATAAAAAAGGGCCACAAGAACTAAACACTGATTCCAACCCTTCCTGCCCTCCTTCCCATGATTTGTCTAAATTCACAGGATCCTCATTGCTGTCAGATGGTCATCTAGCCTCTGTTAGAAAACCTCCAAAGAAGGAGAGCCCACCACCTCTTCTGGAAGCTTGTTCCACTGAGGAACTGCTCGGTCAGAAAATTCATCCAAATGTTTAGCCAAAAACTCTTTTGATTTAATTTCAATCTGTCAGTTCTGGTCCAACCTTCTGGTGCAACAGAAAACAACTCTGCATCATCCTCTATCTGACAGCCCTCCAAGTACTTGAAGATGGTGATCATATCACATCTTAGTCATTTCCTCTCCGTCAGCCTTTCCTCATCGGACTTGGTCTCACTTTTAAAACAATTTTATTGGTAACGTATGGTAATAAATCTATATCTTACATCTTTAAAAAAGTTTATTTTATCTACCGCATATATTACTTTCTACCCACCCCTCCCCCCATTACTTGACCCCCGCCGGTGTTATTTACTTAAAATGCAAATATTTAAAGGTACCCTTAACTATTAAAACAAAAATTTATATTTTTCTTTTTAAAACTTAATCATTATCAAAGATTGTCCAATGTTCTTTTATTTTTCACTCTTTTTCTACGTTACTTTTTCCATTTCGTCTTAAAAACTTCTAAATCATAGTCTCTTAATATTTTTGTTAATTTGTCCGTTTTACTCCATGTAATAACTTTTATAATGCAATCCCATTTCTCTGGTATTTTTTCTTGCTTCCACAACTGCGCATACAATGTCCTAGCAGCTGAGAGCAAGTACCAGATTAAAGTTCTATCTTCTTTTGGAGATTTTTCTATTTGTAGTCCCAACAGAAAAGTCTCTGCAACTTTGTTAAACTCATATCCAAGATCTTAGAAATCTCTTGCTGAATCATCTGCCAAAACATTTTAGCTCTTTCACAAGTCCACCACATATGGTAGAAAGAACCTTCATGCTTTTTGCATTTCCAACATCTGTCTGGCATCTTGTTATTCATCTTTGCCAATTTTTTAGGCGTCATATACTATCTATACATCATCTTAAAACAGTTTTCTTTAATACTTTAACATGTTGAAAATTTCATAGAGTTCTTCCACAAATATTCCCAAGTTTCCATCTGTATTTCTTTATTTACATTAATTGCCCATTTAATTATTTGCGATTTCACTACTTCATCTTCTGTAGACCATTGTAGAAGTAATTTATATACTTTTGAAATTAATTTATCATTGTCTCCAAGCAGAACTTTTTCCATTTCTGTTTGCTCTTTCCTTATTTCTTCAGTTTTAATATCCTTTCCCACCAAGCTCTTTATTTGTTGCATTTGAAACCAATCATATAATTCAACTCTTCAGCAGTTTTCAGTTCTATTTTGCCACTTTGTATTTTTAATAGTTGATTATATGACAACCACTTTTCTTCACCTGTCTCAGCTGTTATTTTTATTACTTCAGCTGGCCCTATCCATAACGGTCTTCTCTCATCTCCATATTTATTGTATTTAATCCATGTATTTAGCAAATTATTTCTTATATAATGGTGAGAGAAAAAACCATCCATCTTTTTTCCCCCATAATATAAATACGCGTGCCAGCCAAATTTATTTCCGTGACCTTCCAACACTAAAAGTTCTTTGTTTAACAACGTTATCCATTCTTTCATTCACACTAAACAAACTGCTTCCTGATATAATTTTAAATTCGGCAGTAGAACTCCACCTCTTTCTTTTGCATCTGTCAAAATTTTCATTTTAATCCTTGGTTTCTTCCCAGCCCACACAAATTCTGAGATTTTCCTTCTCCATTTATCAAATTGTTTGCCATCCTTCACAATCGGAATAGTTTGAAACAAATACATTATTCTTGGGAAGATATTCATTTTGATTGCAGCTATTCTACCCAACAATGACAAATTAAGCTTATTCCATTTTAACATGTCTTCATCCATTTTGCGCCATAACTTCTCATAATTATTTTTAAACAGATCAATATTCTTCATTGTTATCTTCACCCCTAGGTATTTTATCTTAGAGGTGACTTCACAACCTGTTAGTCTCTGTAATTCTTCCTGCTTGTTCATCCGCATATTTTTACACAGAATTTTTGATTTTTCTCTATTAATACAAAGCCCCGCCAACTCCCCATACTCTTGTATTTTAGCTAGCAGCAAAGGTGTAACTTGTATGGGGTTTTCATTTATAAACATTATATCATCAACAAAAGCTCTATATTTGTAAATAAATACTTTTATTCTTAATCCTTCTATTTCTTTTTCTTCTTGGATCTGCATCAATAATATTTCAAGAGTCATTATAAACAACAATGGTGAAAGCAGACTTGGTCTCCAAACCCCTCAACACCTTTATTGCCCTCTTCCAGATATTTTCTACCAATACTACCTCTAAGCTGTGGAGTCTTGTAAGCAAAATCTCTGCTTTGTGAGCTACTGGCATTAAAGATGTGAGCTATTGCATAAATTAGTTTGCTCTGGGGCTATTTTTCCTGAGCTAAGACAAAAATGTGTGAGCTGGAGTCTAAAAAACCTGTGAGCTAGCTCACACTAACTCAGCTTAGCGGGAACACTGGTTCCAGCTTGTCTATATCCTTTAAAAATTGTGGTGCCCCAAACTGAACACAATACTGTAGGCGAGGTCTAGATAGCATCACTTCATGTGATCTGGATACTATAATTCTATTGATATAGCCCCAAATTGCATTTGTCTTTTAACTATTGCATCACACTGCTGGCTCATGTTAACTGTATGGTCCACTAAGACCTCTAGATCTTTTTTTTCCTGCACATAGTACTGCTGAGACAAGTCTCCCCCATCCTATAATTATGCATTTGATTTTTCCTACCTAAATGCAGAACTTTACATTTATCTCTGTTAAAATTCACTTTGTTTTAGCCTGTCAACCATTCCGTATCCTATCTCTGTCTTCTACTGTATTTGCTACCCCTCCTAATTTAGCATTGTAAGAGTAGAGATGCATAAGGGGTAGAGATGAGGTGAGACTCATTTGTTATGTGTTTTCGTTCTCTATGCATGGGGCCTCTGTGCATATGATCTGCACGTGGGTACATTTTCTTTCTGTGATAAGAACCCTTGGAAAGCAGAGCCCAAGCATATACAGTTTGTATACATATCTGTGATGACACTAGGCTGTGTAAGTGAGGGATATGGCTAGCACATGATTATATAATGCATACAAAACCACAGAGTGCACATCTAGATATGCCTGACCAAAACTACAAAAGGTTCAGAGCTTCAGAGAGCATGAGCTGGTACTAGCTAAAAATTATGGGTTTTGGGATTGGCTCAGGATGAAGCATGTATTTATTGAACACATTTCCATCCTGCCTTTCCACACACTCTAGGGCAGGGGTGTTAAACTCATTTAAAGAAGGGCTGGATCTGACACAAATGGAACTTTGTGGGGCCAGGCCATGTCTGTCATAAAATGTAATGTGAGATACTGGATATATAAACTTTATAAAGGACACAGATAAACAGAATTAAAGATATTTTTTTAACTTAAAATACAAACATGCTTAAAACTCTTGCAACATTTTGTTTAAAATTGAAAGGTGGGGGAATTTGGTAATGCAAATTTTAAAACAAAACATCAAGTGAATGCACAAGGATCACAGTAGAAACTCAAAATATAAAAGGCTCTGAGTCTGGGAAAACAATGCAATGGCATTGCAAGCTTCTCTCCCTCATTCCCCCTCTGGGTCTACTCAGATTGGCAATGCTCTCCAATGTAATATCCCTCTTTGGCTGTGAGTTCCCTGTGAGAAAAAGACTTCTAATTTCAGAACATCGTAGTCACCCGTTTGGTTGCCAGGGTGCCTGGAGACTCAACTCACACACATCTGCCAGGAAAACGTGGGTTTTGTCTATCAGACTGTAAAGGACTTATGTGAGTACTAACAGCCACAACGTTGCAGCAGCACTCTGTGTCTCTGGAAGAGTGCTAACCAGGAGACCAGAGGGGTTTCCAGTCGCTCCGTGCGATCACCATCTCGGTCGTTGCAGCAGAAGAAGTTCTTTCCCTTAATGGTCATCCTGAAGCCTTCCCCCTTTGGCCCATTGTTACCTGGAAGTCCAATCAGGTAACCAGGGCCAGGTCTGCTCATTGGCCAGGTATGAGCATCCAATCAGAGGCCCCCAATAAACTGGCTATTGGCTACCACATAAGTCCAGCCCTTATGGTCATTGCGGAGCGTCCCCTTTTTCTGAGGTCATGTACCAACTGACCACCTGCCATCCGCCCCTGTACCTCCCATTCCCTAAGGGCTCAAGGTAGTCTTTATAACCTGCGACCCAGCTCCCCACAGATGTACATCTCGCAGTACCCCATTCCTGCTGTTTAGATACATCCCCAATTCCTAATTAGTTGAGGGTCCCTTCCCCCTAGTCCTCATTTGTCGCCATTGGAGCCTTCCTTGAAGACTACGACCAGTAATTATCACCCTGTTTGTCCATCCTTATGTTACCTCTATGCATTTCTCTCTATTTTAATTAGGTCTGTCTGTATGTTATATGAATCTGTTATCTTGTATGTGTGTGTTCTATATTTTTCTTTAATAAAATCATAATTATTTTACTTAATTAGTGTCCTTGGTAAATTTGGCAATAATTTCTGGAAGTGGAATCCTATATACATAGATTCTAGATTTTTTTTAAGCCAAAGGTGCTCACCTGTCAATTCCCCAACCTCTTTTGAGGGCATTTTGGCTTACATCCCAGGTTAGAGTACTAGTTACTAGGTCAGGTCCATTGAGCAGAGACAAGCTGG
Organism: Heteronotia binoei; assembly: GCF_032191835.1. Taxonomy (NCBI): domain Eukaryota; kingdom Metazoa; phylum Chordata; class Lepidosauria; order Squamata; family Gekkonidae; genus Heteronotia; species Heteronotia binoei. Next base: position 97,856 of record NW_026800050.1, read on the forward strand.
CTCAAATCATCAACCCTTTATTTGCAAGCACACAACTCCAGGAAGCATGATGTCTATTTAGAAATGCTGAAACACACTGCAGCGTAGACAAAGTTGCAAGGAAAACATAAAATGGATTTTCCATTAAAGTCTCTGGGCCTATCTATCTGGACACAGAGACCTTAATGGAAAAATCCATTCCACATTTTCCTTGAAGCTTTACTTCTTCCTCCAGCCTGCAAAGACAAATCAGAAAAGGCAGGGAACTGAAAGAGCAGGGAACTTTGTCAGCCTCAGAGCTTCAAACAATGAGGAAAGGAGGGGGGGGGGAGGAAAAGCCTGGGGAGGCTGATTAAAGCTAAGCAGGCCAGTTCCGGCCCATGGACTGGACATTTGACACCCCTATTCTAGGGGTTATTTCAATCTAACAGTAAATTATCTAACTAGAATTATCAGCAAAAACCAACTATATAGTATATCATGATAACAGAAATAACATGAAACCATTCCCATTTACACCACAGGCTTCAGTCTTCCTGAAGTCTTTGCACATTCATCTAAAGACCAGAAATTCTTCTTTGTCACTAGAGGACAAAGAGGGGTTTTCTGCATTAGTTTTTTCCTTGGTTCTGGTCCCATACTGCTTTGGTCTATCTCCTGATTTCCACATGCATTTTTGTGCTTGTAGTTTTCCGTTTGGCTTTTTCTTTTCTTTTCAATCCCTGCTAAAATTCATTTTTAAATTATTATTTTTGACAGCTCTTTTGACACCCCCTTTACTCTGATATTTTCCTGGAAGCCAATTCTGTGTTGGCCTTTTTCTAGTGCATAACTTTTTTTTGTTGTTCTCTTTGTCCCTCCCACCTCCAGCCCACTTTTCAATGATTGGACTGTGGTCATGGTTAAATCACTCCCTCTCCCCACCCAGATGAGTGAATTTTTTTTTAAAGCCCCCAGAATATCAATATAACACTATAATGCTGTAATGATAGTTTAAGCAGGTTCTCTGAATCCCCAGCTTTCTTTCTTTTTTAAAGTATGTCCCTAGTCTCTTCCATTGTGGAGATATGCCTTTTCCTCCATATCTGTGCTGGGAGGCAATAGAGACTTACCCTTTTTTTAAACACAACAGCATTATATCAATATTTTTGGGCTTTAAAAAAAAATAAGGGTATGGATGTTGTGATACCACTGATAACAACACTGACAAAGGTGTCTGACAAGATATATCATAACCAACACACAATAACAAAGGCAGATCCAGGTGGGCAGCTGTGTTGGTCTAAAGCAATAGAAAAATGTTGGAGGCCAGTAGCACCTTTAAGACCAACAAAGTTTTATCAGAACATAAGAACGTAAGAGAAGCCATGTTGGATCAGGCCAACGGCCCATCAAGTCCAACACTCTGTGTCACACAGTGGCAAAAAATTTTATATACACACATACACTGTGGCTAATAGCCACTGATGGATCTCTGCTCCATATTTTTATCTAAACCCTTCTTTAGATTTGGTATAATTGATAGTAAGTGAATTACAATTACAGTAGTCATAAAAGGCGTTCAAATACCTTTGCAGGCCCACTCTTGTACAAGAGAGGATGGTAGTGTCATCGGCATAAAGTAATAAGGGGACCGCTCGGCCTGCAAGTTTAGGCGGATGACCATTGATAGGGGTCAAAAATTGTGCCAGGTCAGTTAAAAATAAATTAAAAAGATGTGGGGCCAGCACACAACCTTGTTTTACCCCCTTTAACACTGGGATTTTACTAGTCAAGTCACCGCTAGAAGAAAATTTCACTTGGCAAAAGGTATTAGAATGAAGTTTCCTCAAGAGAAACAGCAAACGAGGGTCCATTCCCAGGTAACCTAGCTTGATCCATAGTTGGGCTCTATCTATTGAATCAAAAGCACCCTTCAAATCGATGAAGGCAGCATATAATTTTTTTGACCCGGTATGCATATATTTTTCAGCAAGGAAGGCCAGAGTGCAGCAGTGATCCATAGCAGATTTGCCTTTGGAGAAGCCAATCTGTTCAGGACCTATGATGTTGCCTAGGCGCATCCAGTCAGTTAATCGGAGTTCTAAATGTTTTGCATACAATTTGCCCACTATAGATAATAAACTAATGGGGCGGAAGTTTTCTGGTAACTCCAACCCCCCCTTTTTGTATATTGGGATAATTATAGAGTCAAGCCAAGAGTCAGGGATGGAGCCATGCAGATCGATAAAAGAGAACAATTTTGCAAGGGGCAAGAGCCACCAATCGGCAAACTTTGTGAATACCTCAGCGGGAAGGCCATCAGGGCCAGGTGCTTTACCCGCTTTTAAATCCTTCAATAACTCACTGATTTCCTCTAGAGTTACTGGAGGCCAGACCGGCATATCAGTAACTGAGGGGCTAAACCCTTCTTGAAGGTGGCTATACTTGTGGCCGCCACCACCTCCTGTGGCAGTGAATTCCACATGTTAATCACCCTTTGGGTGAAGAAGTACTTCCTTTTATCCGTTTTAACCTTTCTGCTCAGCAATTTCATCAAATGCCCACGAGTTCTTGTATTGTGAGAAAGGGAGAAAAGTACTTCTTTCTCTACTTTCTCCATCCCATGCATTATCTTGTAAACCTCTATCATGTCACCCCGCAGTCGACGTTTCTCCAAGCTAAAGAGTCCCAAGCGTTTCAACCTTTCTTCATAGGGAAAGTGCTCCAGCCCTTTAATCATTCTAGTTGCCCTTCTCTGGACTTTCTCCAATGCTATAATATCCTTTTTGAGGTGCGGCGACCAGAACTGCACACAGTACTCCAAATGAGACCGCACCATCGATTTATACAGGGGCATTATGATACTGGCTGATTTGTTTTCAATTCCCTTCCTAATAATTCCCAGCATGGCGTTGACCTTTTTTATTGCAGACGCACACTGTCTTGACATTTTCAGTGAGTTATCTACCACGACCCCAAGATCTCTCTCTTGGTCAGTCTCTGCCAGTTCACACCCCATCAACTTGTATTTGTAGCTGGGATTCTTGGCCCCAATGTGCATTACTTTGCACTTGGCCACATTGAACCGCATCTGCCACGTTGACGCCCACTCACCCAGCCTCAACAGATCTCTTTGGAGTTCCTCACAATCCTCTCTGGTTCTCACCACCCTGAACAATTTAGTGTCATCCGCAAACTTGGCCACTTCACTGCTCACTCCCAACTCTAAATCATTTATGAACAAGTTAAAGAGCATGGGACCCAGTACCGAGCCCTGCGGCACCCCACTGCTTACCATCCTCCACTGCGAAGACTGCCCATTTATACTGACTCTCTGCTTCCTATTACTAAGCCAGTTTTTGATCCACAAGAGGACCTGTCCTTTTACTCCATGACTCTCAAGTTTTCTAAGGAGCCTTTGATGAGGAACTTTATCAAAAGCTTTCTGGAAGTCAAGGTAAACAACATCTATCGGGTCTCCTTTGTCCACAAGTTTGTTTACCCCCTCAAAGAAATGTAACAGGTTAGTGAGGCAAGATCTTCCCTTGCAGAACCCATGCTGAGTCTTCCTCAATAACCCGTTTTCATCAATGTGCCTACTCATTCTGTCCTTGATAATGGTTTCTACCAACTTTCCCGGTATTGAAGGCAGACTGACTGGCCTGTAATTTCCCGGATCTCCTCTGGAACCCTTTTTAAAGATGGGGGTGACATTTGCTACCTTCCAGTCCTCAGGAACGGAGGCAGATTTCAATAAAAGATTACAGATTTTTGTTAGAAGTTCCACAAGTTCAACTTTGAGTTCTTTCAGAACTCTCGGATGTATGCCATCCGGACCCGGTGACTAATTAGTTTTTAATTTGTCTATCAATTGTAGGACCTCCTCTTTTGTCACCTCAATCTGACTCAGGTCTTTCAACACCCCTTCCAAAATTAGTGGTTCTGGGGAGGGCAAAAAGTTCTTGTCTTCCACAGTGAAGACGGAGGCAAAAAATTCATTTAGCTTCTCAGCCATTTCCCTATCCTCCTTCAGTGATCCTTTTACCCCATGGTCATCCAAGGGCCCCACTGCCTCCCTGGCTGGTTTCCTACTTCTAATATATTTGAAGAAAGTTTTATTGTTGGTCTTTATGTTTTTTGCAATATGCTCCTCATAGTCCCTTTTTGACTGCCTGATCACAGTCTTGCATTTGATTTGCCACAGCCTGTGTTCCCTTTTACTAATCTCACTTGGACTGGTTTTCCACCGCTTAAAGGAGTCCTTCTTACCTTTTACAGCTTCCATTACTTTGTTTGTTAACCATGCAGGTCTTTTCTTATGCCTGTTTGTGCCTTTCCTAACTTGTGGTATGTATTTTATCTGAGCTTCTAGGATTATAGTTTTAAATAGCGTCCAAGCTTCCCCGAGGGTTTTGACCGTATGTACCTTTCCTTTCAGTTTCCTCCTCACGTGCCTCCTCATCTCAGTGTATTTACCCCTTTTAAAGTTAAATGTGGTTGTGGAGGTCTTTTTGGACAACTCCCTATTTATACAAACGGTGAAATCAATAACATTATGGTCACTGCTCCCAAGCGGCGCAATCACTTTTACATCTCTCACCAAGTCTTGGGCATTACTTAGGACCAAATCCAGGATCGCCCCACCCCTGGTAGGTTCTGAGACCATCTGCTCCATAGCACAGTTATTGAGAGCATCAAGAAATTATTGAGAATGTAAGCTTTTTATTACATTATTGAAAATGTAAGCTTTTGTATGCTAAAAGCACAGACAATAGTTTGGGGTGGAATTAGCAATCCTACATAGAGAAAGAGTGGGAGGTTAATTAGAATGCAGAATAGTGAAAATGTTTTTAGCAGATTAAAAGAATAAGTTGGGGTCTGATAATTGTTGGTTTAGTTTGACTGGATGGAAAAAACAACAAAGGCAATAAACATCAGAGCTGGAGTTTGATGACTATGTCATTAGGTTTTGGGCAGCCCAATCCAGACATACGTGGTGGCCGGCCACTTGGGTGCGGGTGGATCTACCGAGCTCGCTGGCTTCCAAAGGGGTTTGGGGCACCGGAGAGTGGCGCGGCCAAGCCCCAGCAGCCACCTATAGATGTATAAAATATGCTGGAGCGTGGGCTCCCAGAGTGGCACGAGGGCGGGGACAGGAGGGGGCGCTTCCACAGGGATGCCAGGGATTGGCTGGTGGCTGCTGGGGAGCTGGCCCACATGACACTCGGCGGCAGAGAGAGCGCTCCCCGGCAATAGGCTGCCCGCATACCCCATCCCCCTCACACACACACCCAGCCCCATGGTGTGGCTGTGTAATCCTTGGGAAAGCATCCAGTCAGCACTTACCGCTAGCTCCATGGAGCAGCCTACCCGCCAAAGGGACAAAGCTGAGCCCCTGCCAGTGTCCCTCCCATGGGCTGCATGGCTGGATGGCGTTCCAGATGCTTTGGGGACCCCCTGCCAGGACACCCGCTGCAGGCACCCATGCACCAAAGGTGCCGGCGACAGTCGCCACGGTGGCTTGCGCACATGCCCACCCGCAGAGAATCGGACACCCATGAGGGGCATGAGGAGGTTTTGAAGTGGCCTTGTGTAGGACTCGCCTCCCCCCCCCTGATCCCCCTTGAATAAGGACTCAACGCAATGTGCAGGGATAAGATTTATTAAAGTGCCAGGCTGCAGAGGGGCTGCCGCCTGCCCCCCTCACAGGAAGCCGCCTTGAGCCATAGTGGGCAGAGGTGGCCGCCTGAGGGGCAGAGCCATGGGGCAGCTAGTCCCATCAGGGGTGGGAGCAGCATCCCGGACATCGTCCCCAATGGCGCCCACGTACAGCCCCTCCACCGGCCTCTAGGGACTGGTCGGTATTGGCGAGCAGTCACTCCACCCTTGCGCCCCACTCCTGCGACTGCCTCAACATGGCCAGGAGAGAGGGAAGAGGGAAGGCACCAACCTAACGCGGATCACCTCAATGCCGTGGCCAGCTAAAGCCACTGGGTGAAAGAGGGGTCCCATCATTGCCTCAGAGCCGGTCAGGGCCCGGGCCACCACCTCCTCATAGGTCGAGCTCTCAGTGATGAGACACTGGACTTGCTTCTTGGCAGGCCAACGTTTCAGGGTGAACTGTTCTGTGCAGGGGACCTGGCTCACAGTGAACACTCGCTCTGCCACCATATGCCAGAAACTCTGCTGATGGTAGTTCGCCCCACCGGTTCTTATGGCAGCGAGCGCCACTGTGGCATTCTCAGCCACCAAGCCAAAGAGGAGCACCTTCTCTGCCTCAGGTGGTGACTCTTGGTCGATGCCGATCTGTCTGCCGCCATTCCTCCCACAGGCAATAGAATGCGAGGTCACCGTAGGGTGACTTGCCTGCCTGGTGTGAAGGTAGCAGACATTACGCGTGTTGTAGATAGGCAAATAGACAGTGCTGGGGAGGAACCAGTGGTCGTGGTGCATATTGGCACCAACGATGCAAGGAAATGCAGTTGTGAGGTCCTGGAAGAAAAATTTAGGCTGCTAGGCAGGAGACTTAAGGCCAGGACATTCAAGGTAGCCTTCTCAGAAGTGCTACCTGTTCCACGTGCAGAACCGGAGAGAAAGGCACAAATTAGAAGTCTCAATGTGTGGATGAGGCGATGGTGTAGGGAGGAAGGTTTTAAGTTTGTTAGGCACTGGGATGCTTTCTGGAACAAGCAGGAGTTGTACAAAAGGGACGATCTCCACTTGTCCCCAGATGGAACCAAGCTGCTGGCACTTAAAATCAAAAAGGTGGTAGAGCAGTTTTTAAACTAAATCTTGGGGGAAAGCCGACAGGAGATGCAATGTCTCTGGTTTGGGAAAACTCATCTCAAAGAGATGAAGGATTAGCTGTTACTTTTCTACCAGGTAAAGGATCAAAGTTGTCCACTGAGATGGTGACAAACAGTCTGCCAAACTGGAAGGTAGCAAATGTCACCCCCATCTTTAAAAAGGGTTCCAGAGGAGATCCGGGAAATTACAGGCCAGTCAGTCTGACTTCAATACTGGGAAAGTTGGTAGAAACAATTATCAAGGACAGAATGAGTAGGCACATTGATGAGCACAAGTTATTGAGGAAGACTCAGCATGGGTTCTGTAAGGGAAGATCTTGCCTCACTAACCTGTTACAGTTCTTTGAGGGGGTGAAAAAACATGTGGACAAAGGGGACCCAATAGATGTTGTTTACCTTGACTTCCAGAAAGCTTTTGATAAAGTTCCTCATCAAAGGCTCCTTAGTAAGCTCAAGAGTCATGGAGTAAAAAAACAGGTCCTCTTGTGGATCAAAAACTGACTAATTAATAGGAAGCAGAGAGTGAGTATAAATGGGCAGTCTTCGCAGGGGAAGACGGTAAGCAGTGGGGTGACGCAGGGCTCAGTACTGGGTCCCATGCTCTTTAACTTGTTCATTAATGATCTGGAGTTGGGAGTAAGCAGTGAAGTGACCAAGTTTGCAGAGGACACTAAATTGTTCAGAGTGGTGAGAACCAGAGGGGATTGTGAGGCACTCCAAAGGGATCTGTTGAGGCTGGGTGAGTGGGCATCAACGTGGCAGATGCGGTTCAATGTGGCCAAGTGCAAAGTAATGCACACTGGGGCCAAGAATCCCAGCTACAAATACAAGTTGATGGGGTGTGAACTGGCAGAGACTGACCAAGAGAGAGATCTTAGGGTCGTGGTAGATAACTCACTGAAAATGTCAAGACTGTGTGCAATTGCAATAAAAAAGGCCAACACCATGCTGGGAATTATTAGGAAGGGAATTGAAAACAAATCAGCCAGTATCATAATGTCACTGTATAAATCGATGGTGTGGTCTCATTTGGAGTACTGTGTACAATTCTGGTCACCGCACCTCAAAAAGAATACTATAGCATTGGAAAAAGTGCAGAAAAGGGCAATTAGAATGATTAAAGGTTTGGAACACTTTCCCTATGAAGAAAGGTTAAAACACTTGGAGCTCTTTAGCTTGGAGAAACGTCGACTGCTGGGTGACATGATAGAGGTTTACAAGATTATGCATGGGATGGAGAAAGTAGAGAAAGAAGTCCTTTTCTCCCTTTCTCACAATACAAAAACTCGTGGGCATTCAATGAAATTTCTGAGCAGTCAGGTTAAAACGGATAAAAGGAAGTACTTCTTCACCCAAAGGGTGATTAACATATGGAATTCACTGCCACAGGAGGTGGTGGCGGCTACAAGCATAGCCAGTTTTAAGAGGGGATTGGATAAAAATATGGAGCAGAGGTCCATCAGTGGCTATTAGCCACAGTAGATATATATATATATGTGTGTGTGTGTGTGTGTCTGTGTGTCTGTGTATATATATGTGTGTATATGTATGTATTTATGCGTGTGTGTGTGTGTGTATACACACACACACACACATTTATATTGGCCACTGTGTGACACAGCATGTTGGACTGGATGGGCCATTGACCTGATCCAACATGGCTTCTCTTATGTTCGTATGTTCACGTCCTCGGGCCGCAATTGCCTCCTGGAAGCCCAGTCGGATGAGCAAGGGTGGTTGCTAGGTAAGGTCACCAGGTGGCAGTGTGGGGTGCCCCTCCTATCCCCTGTCCTCACCTTCCTGTCCTCCACAGGTGACTGTGGGTACCCGTTGCTGCCCTACCTGCTGACGCTGTACTTGCTGATGCCGTATCGAGGACCGGGCAGCATACAACCAGGCACACAGGGCCACTCGCATGGTCATCGATCGTGCTTTTGGGCAGCTGAAGATGAAGTTTCGCTGCCTGCACCACACAGGTGGCTGACGCAGCATGCAGCCCCTGCCTGTGGCTAAGCTGGTTGCTGTGTGCGTCATGCTACACAACATCGCCACCCGTCAATGCCTGCCGGCCCCCCAGGACCTTCCCCTCCCAGACTCTGGGTCACTGATAGGGGAGAATGAGGAGGTGGGGGCTGCTGCCCAGCAGGACTTCGGGGAGCACTTGCATTGGAAGCGTGTGCGAGCTCACATATGGGCCAATCGGCATGCAGGCAGGGCACCCAGGGATGAGAACATGCCTTGAGCGCGGCCGCTCACACTCCCTGGGCCACCGGGGGGACACCGTTAGCTCCCATGTATGCTGATGCCTCATGGGTACTTCATTCTATTATTAAACTAGAATTGTTGGAACCACTCTCGGGATTCCTTCAGAAATTCATGCACTTGTTGGAAAAGTCATGGGGAAGACGACAAAATAGCAGGCAGAGCTGAAGTCCTGGGGGGAGACACAAAAAAGAAAGACAAAGTAGAAAAATATAGGGAGGGGACCCGGGAACCCCTGTGCAATTCTGGGTGCGCCTTGGCAGGGTTCCCGTATGCTGTGGCCATTGGACTGTCAGGCAGGGCACCACAACAGGCATTGTGTGAGGTGTGAGTGGCCACAGACTCAACTCCCAGCTAAAGCCATCCCTTTGCAAATAGTGGCCAATGGGGATGATAGTCGCCACTCACACCTCCCCACGTGTTCCCTGGGCTGAACAGGTGCACCTTCAAGTCCACAGGTTTATCTCATTTGCATATCCAGAAGCCCCTGCGGTGGCCCTCACCACCTCCAGCTTGTGTCCCTTGCGTGACCCCACCAAGCCCGCTCCGAAGGGGGCTGGGAGGAGCCAATCATGCTGACACTGTCAGCCAGGACCAACCCCACCGTTGCCATGTAGCAGCTGTAAGCTGCCTCAGAACACAGCGGAGGCGGCTTGGCTTAGCGAGCTACTCCCCCGCCTCATAATGCTGGACCTGCTGGTTCGAGGCCGCCCTGTGGCAGGACTGCTCACATGGCCAGCTTTCCTCTTTATTGAGCCTGCCATCCAGCCGCCATTATTTTTGGTTGGCCAAGTCAGCTCCCTGGGCCACCCCCCCTTTCCTATGGGCACCAACCCCGAACTCAGCCCCCCTATCAGCTGCATCACAAACCCAGGTGGAGTGGACACATGGTGCAGCCCAGGACAAGTGTCTGCCTCGCCGCCTATCAGCCCCGGCCCTTCACCGCTGCCGCCCACTGCATCTCCCACAAAATTGCACTAAGTGGGTGCCCCAAGAGTCCCCCCAGCCACAGAGCCATGCCCTTGGGATGGCTATGAGCAGCGTGCACAGGGGGCTGGGATGAGGTGGGAAAAGTGAAAGACACAGAAGATGAAATGGGTGTGCTGGGCTAAGTTTATTGATCTGCAAGCAAGGAGAGCAAGCTCGAGTGTGGAGGTTCCTGGCTTCCGCAGTCCGAAATGCTGTTGCCAGAGGATGTACCAACAGCTGTGGGGCTGATGGGACCAGCTGGCTGTGCTCCAGCAGCCGCAGAGGCTGGAGTGCAGCACACACCCCTGAAAGACAGAGAGATGGGGGGAGCCTTGTCGGCTGCAGGCATAGGACTCCACCCCTGGGCGAACCTGCGGGGAGCAGGGCGAGCGTCCCGGCTGCCTCTGGTGGAGCCATCCCACACAATTCCAGCTGTCTTGCATAATGGGCCAACAGAATCACATGCGAGCCTGCAATCACAGCAGCCGTGGCGAGGGCCAACGCAAGCGGCAGGACCTGCCCTAGATGGCGAGTCGCTGCCTGGGCTGCGGAAAGCTGGGACACGTGTCGCACCCCCTTTGCCCCGGCATGGGGATGCCCGAGACATGGGGTGGGGGGGCCGCCAGTGGGATGGACAGCCAGGGCACACCCCCACATGCACATGTGCAGTGGCTGGCACCCCGCCCGAAGCCACAACCACGCTGGACGGTCTTGGGGGCTGTGGGGACTCCTAGCCGGACTTACCCGTTCATACAGGGGGCTCTGGAAGCGAGACCTGTTAGGACTGGGAAGCACAAGTGGTTAAGCAGGCAGCCCAAATTTAGCTCACCTCCTCCCAGTCCAGCACTCTAGCTTAACTAACATCCTTCTCTGTGCCGTTCATATGAAGCTGCCTTATACTGAATCAGAACCTCAGTCCATCAAAGTCAGTATTGTCTACTCAGACTGGCAGCGGCTCTCCAGAGTCTCAAGCTGAGGTTTTTGCCTGGACCCTTTTTAGTTGGAGATGCTGGGGACTGAACCTGGGACCTTCTGCTTACCAAGCAGAATGCTCTGCCACTGAGCCACCGTCCCTCCCCAAGTGCACCTCTCCTCACACTAAGTCCGCACGGCATGGCCCTCGGGAGCAGAATGCCATGCCGTGTACCCTACCTTCCCTGTGGAGTTGTGCATGGCAGGAGTCGAAACCTTTGTAGGGAGGGGAGGCACTGATTGGGTGCAGGAGGGGGGCTGTGTCCAGTTTGAAGCAGGAGGGGATTGGTGGGGCGATAACATGGCTCCCAAATGAGTTTGTGCATTGTCGCGCTGGCACCACCACCACCAGTGTGTGCTTTCTGCTTCCACTAGCACCTATGGGGAACGGCAATAATTTGCACAGTGTAAGTTTGCGCCTGGTGGGGGAGGTGTTCCTGCACCGAAAGCTCTCTGGGAGCTGACCAGCAGCGGCCAAGCCCCTGAGTCAGCCCCCTCCTACACTGAAGTGTTTCCCTGCGTCTCTGCTGCGCCTAAGTGCAGCTTGGCAGCGCTCTGCCATCAGCCTGTGACAACTGGAGAATGGTGCATGTCCCATTTTTGCCTGCGCAGAGGAGGATCCATCGGCGTAGGTCTCCATATGGCTGGCATAGCGGTAAGTCCGCTTCCACAGCGCTTTGGAGCGCTTGGAGCCAGTTTGGTGTAGTGGTTAAGTGTGCGGACTCTTATCTGGGAGAACCAGGTTTGATTCCCCACTCCTCCACTTGCACCTGCTAGCATGGCCTTGGGTCAGCCATAGCTCTGGCAGAGGTTGTCCTTGAAAGGGCAGCTGCTGTGAGAACCCTCTCCAGCCCCACCCACCTCACAGGGAGTCTGTTGTGGGGGAGGAAAGTAAAGGAGATTGTGAGCCGCTCTGAGACTCTTCTGAGTGGAGGGCGGGATATAAATCCAATATCTTCATCTTCTTCTTCTTCTTCTTCTTCTTTCAGCACCCCCCTCTGGATTGTGCTGTTAATTGTTAAGAGTGATAAATTAGAGTCTTTTGTATAACTTGGTATAATAGACGCCTCAATTCAATTTGGGAACATGACAATAAGACGGCATCATCCGCATATAAAAGGATGGGAACGTGACGGTGAGCAATTTTAGGGGCATGCCCATCGATTGCATATAAAACAGGGGCTAGATCATTTTAAAAAAGATTAAAAAGTGCTGAGGCAAGGATACAGCCCTGTTTCACACCCTTACAAATTGGAATTTCTGAAGTTAGATTTCCCTGGAGGTTGTACTTAACTTGACAGCTGGTACGTGTATACAGTTTTTTAATCAAGGTAAGCAATCTGCGATCCATGTTCATCCTGGCAAACTTAACTCAGAGCAACTCTCTAGGAACTGAGTCAAACGCCGCCTTGAGGTCTAAAAAGGCAGCGAAGAGTTTGTTGCCAGATTTCCCACTGTATTTGGAAACTAGGTGTGATAAAACAACACAGTGGTCAATGGTGGATTTACCATGGCGAAACCCTATTTGTTCTGGGCCTAGTATGTTGTTTGTTGTCAGCCAGCTTTCTAGTTTCACTAGGAGGTGTTTGGCATAAAGCTTGCCGACAACTGATAGGAGGCTAATCGGCCGATAGTTCTCAGGTAATGAAGGATTGCCCTTTTTATGGATGGAGACAATGATTGCATTGGTCCATGTCCTGGGCATTATTCCAGTGTTATTTATCATAGTAAACAGGGCAGTCTTTTGTAATGTTCCATTGGTCTCCTCTAAGGCATGTGTTAAAATAACAAAATATTTCTGTAGAATTAAGTTATTCAGATGCTAATACAAAAATACATTAAAATACAGTGAATGTATACCTCTCAAGTATGGGTTAAACTAACAACATCCTTTTAAAAGAGTAGTTCTGTCAGAGAGATTTCTACTCTGTTATAGGGATGGGCACAGACCCGAACACTGAACAAAATCTGGCTTGGACTTTACCTTGTTCAAGGTTCAGACAGTTTGATTCAAAAGTCACATGTTTGGACCAGGAAGTTTCCGAACTTTCTGCCTGGTTCGGAACCTCTTGTGCACTCTTGGCAAAGAAACTCCACCCATGGAGTTTCGTGCTGAAAAGTGGGTATGGGTGAGATATTTCCAGCCATCGAGGGACCAATAGTGACAGTCTCAAGCTGACAGGCAAGTCTGATTTCCAATAACAGGCATTGATATGACTTCCTCAAGGGGGGGGGGGGCAGTATATATATAATCACTGGAGGCACATTCCTGTCTTCTGTTTGTGTCTGGGTTTTGCGAATCTTGTTCTCCTTGCGTGTGAAAGAATATCTTTTGGTGGACTGAGGGGGGTGGGAATTACTGGGGTTGGTTGAGAAACCTGTTGAGTCTCCTGGCCTCTATACAAACTGTCAGAGTAAAAGCATCACCTCTCTCTTTTTCTCCCTTTCCTTGCATTCAGAGCTACATTTCTCCCCCCTCCCGGCCTTTTTCTTTGCTGTGAAGAGTGGGAAACATGGATAGATTTTTTTCTTTTAAAACATGTTTTTGATTTGATTTGGGGGTGGACTGTTCACTTTTGTGGGTTCTGAAAACCACCCATTCTCTGCATGCTGGCTGTGGGGCCAGTTTGGTGCAGTGGTTAAGTGTGCAGACTCTTATCTGGGAGGACCGGGTTTGATTCCCACTCCTCCACTTGCACCTGCTGGAATGATCTTGGGTCAGCTGGCAGAAGTTGTCCTTGAAAGGGCAGCTGCTATGAGACCCCTCTCAGCCCCACCCACCTCACAGGGTATCTGCTGTGGGGGAGGAAGATAGAAGAGATTGTGAGGTGCTTTGAGACTCTGAGATGCAGAGTGGGGGGCGGGATATAAATCCAATAGTTTCTTCTTTTTCTTCTTCTTTCTGCTTTTCCAAAAAAAAACACCCTGTTTCTTCTTGCATTGCTTGAATCTCTGCCTGGGGAGTTTCCTCTCTCCTCTCCCACTCAGGCACCCAAACTATCTACAGATTTCTGGGGGCTTGGCTAACTGCCCTCTTCCCCGGCTGTGGGGTACCCTTTCTGCGCCTCCAAAAAAGCATTCTTTCTCCTTTGCCACATATTCCCACACATTCCTTAGCTAGTCCACCAGTGCAGCCTCCCACAGCTGTGCAGTGAGTCCCAGTTGCCAGGTTGGTTGTCCCTGTCACGTTCTCAGGTAGGATGGAAGACTTGGCCCCAATCAGTTATCATGTCGCCAGGGCTGGTGGCTGGTCCCAAGAAGACACAGCCACCTGCAGTCATGTGGGTGGTCCCTGCGGAGGAACTCTGGGAGTCTGATTACTGTAACTTAACCAGATCCACACTGTTGTGTCTCGGAGACTTCCGGGGGAGGAAAATGTCGAGCTGAGCTGCTTCTCCTAACGGGAGCAGGCTGCAGCTTCTGTTCGGGGTAGTGGAAGGCAATTCAATGCCTACTGCCTACTTTTCTCAGTTAGAGATTAGTCCAAGATATGCACAGGAAACTATAAGGAGATTTACCTTGGCTAAAAGGGAGTCCCGGGGAAGGCGCTTCTTTGAGGCTTTGAGGGGTCTCCAGAAAGAGTTCCATTTTCATCATCTGCAGTAGCTTTCAGAGTCATTTATTTGACATAAGCTCGACAGGATCCTAACCTTCTTGGACTTTGCTAAACATCTAAAGCTTTGAAAGACCGGTGAGAACTTGGATAATTGGAAGAGAAGGTACAGATTACTATCTTTCATTCTGGAACTTTTTACAGCTCAATGGAGTAAATTTAAAAGGTGGGAAAGGAAAATCTAGAAAGTCTGGAAGAAGAGGGGAGGAAGAGATGAAATTTGGTCTTTATAAATATAAAGGACAGTGTTAAAAAGAGCTAAAAAGTGAAAAGGAATTTATTGTTTAGTCTACTTGCGGTTTTGAAAAAAGAGCAACAATTGTCACATCATCACAGACCTGCAGCACATTCAAGCAAGACAGGAAGTACGTCAAGTATCGTGAGATCTCCTTACCAGTGTGAATGAGACTTTGTGGCAACAAAAGCAGGAAGTAGCAGAAGGAAAACCTACTCTAGGAATATATACCATTGAGAAACATCGGCAGCCATTGCTGGGAGGTCAAAATAAAAACAATGTTTTTAAAGAATTCGGGACATTAAAAATTGTTGGAGTTAACTGAGAAGAGGGTAAGAAGATAAATACTATTGGTCATATTATTTGTGTGGACTTTGGACATTTTTAAAAGGGAGCAGTAAAAAGTTCTGGCCGCCATTTTGGAAGATTTAAAAACTTTAAAAATAAATATCTTTACTTTGGGAGCTCCAAGGACGGCGAAATTGGGCTTGTTATAAAGGGCAAGCCCTACTCTTTTGAATCTGATAGTTGAATTTGAAATTGGTGAGGTCCAAATTTTCGCTGTTTTTTAAATGTCTGAACACAAGCAGCCCCGTACAAGGGCTACTTCATTAGAAAAAATGCAGGACCAACTAGAGGCAATGGAAGGGGTGAATGATGAAAGGGGTGAGGGAGATTATAGATGAATCAAAAAAAGAAATTATTGCAGAGATTAGAAAAGACATGGAAGATCTCAGAAAGGAAACTGAGGAAACATCTAAGAAAGTGCAGGAGGTAGAAGGCAGAATGAATGTATATGATGAATGTATATGATGTATATTGATTACTTTGAAAATGCAAGAAAAAATGACAATCCATGACTGCAAAAGGAGGATGGTGATTTAAAGGAATTTATAATAAAAATAATTGCTGAATTTTTAGAGGAAAACCCTGAAGAGACTAAAAACATGTATGACTATATGTATAGAGTGAACTCACTTTATGCCAAGAAAAATAACTTACCAAGAGATGTCATAAGATTTATGACAAAGGAAATGGTGGGAAGGATCATGAATAAAAATTTTGAAAAGACACTGATAGTGGGAGGCAGTAAAGTGAGAATCATGAAGGAGCTGCCAAAGCAAGTGATAAATGATAGAAGAACATATAAAAAGTTGACAGAAAAATTGAGAGACAATGGAATGAGTTTTAGATGGATAATACCTGAAGGTCTGAGTTTTGAACTCAAGGAAAAAAGAATCACAATTACAAATGCACAGGATATGCGTAGATTTTATGAAGAAAATAAAGAATTTGCACCATGATTGATTACAAATTACTGTCTTGGAATGTTAATGGACTAAATTCACCACAAAAAAGAAGGGCAACATTTCATTGGATTAAGAAACAAAATTGTGGAACTTCCGGTCTGGCTGGAAGACAGGCTGCAGCTCCCTAGATAAGGGAGATTTTATTTTCACAGTTCAGGGTATTACAGACCTCTGAGAGGGGGTCTATGCCCATTAATCCTAGTTAAGGGTTAAACCAAGATGACATTTCTTCCTTTAAGCTGTTGATATTGATCTGGAAGAGTAGGGGAACTCTCTCCTTCAGATTTTGATATCCGGCGTTAGGATTTGTCAGCCATTCTCTGCTGTGATAATATAGTCATTAATTTGACTTAAGCCGGTCGAAAACCAGACACTCAATGACGGACGGACTTTAACTGACTTTAACTGCATGATAACGAGCCGGGGGCATGAAGAATCTTTGCAAGGTACATTAATCTATTTTTATCTTCACTCTGAAAGACTTTGGGAGACTTGGAAACTATTCTAACATTGAGTGGATTATAAACAGATGAAATAAAAAGCTACTGAATAAGAAATATTATCTTGTCAAGTTGGAACTCTGAAACTCTGAGAGTAAACAGCTGTAACAGAATTTAAAAACAAGAGGGGGAGTTCCCGGATGACGCACTAATGAGCTCTGCTGAATATCCACTCTCATAAACTGTTGAATTTAAACAAACTGAACTGAATGAAGGCATAATTGGATAAAAACCCAGTCTGTGAAAACCAGAGGCAGTAAAAACAATAGCCTTGAAAGATAACTGAAGAAAGGATATATTGTTTTGGAATTCGGGGTTGCGGTTTCTTCATGAGCTTCGGAGGCCGCGAGATTTGGATGTGAGATCAGAGCAAGCTATAGCAGGAAGTAAAAAGGACTGGCCAATAAAATAGAGTCTGTAAGGATTACAAAAGCTGTGACATCTGACCTTTGAACTAGGAAGGAATTGAGATCAAGAAAGACCTCTCTGGACTTGAGCTTTACCATAGAGAAAGAACGATTGCCATTTTAAAAGGGGGAAAAACTGCCAAATTTGTGAAAAATCAATATTTTTGCCTAGGAAAGTGGGAGGAAGACGAAATTAGTCTCATTTAAAAGAACTCAACTTAAGCTATTGGACTGGGTGCTGCATCCTAATTGGTGTTTTTTTTTCAGGGTTTGGTGACTTTGTACATGTCAGAAGGAAGAGCAACTAGGGCAAGAACCCATTCATTAGACAAGATGCAGTCTCAATTTGATGCTCTGGAGGCAAAAATGTTAAAAGCTATGGAAAAATTGCAAGTGGCAATAAAAAAAGACATTAAAAAAGAAATTGGAGATTTTAAAAAAGATATAGAGGGTTTCAAGGAAGAGATACAAAATAGAGTTGAGAAGGTGGAGGTGAAAGTGGATGTGCAGGCCTCCTCCTTGTTAAAACTGCAAGAGAAGGTTATAATACATGACTGTAAGATGATGGAAACACAAGTTAGCCTGAGAGGGGTACCAGAAATGGAAGAGGCAGACTTAACGGGATACATGGTGAACAACATCACTGAATACTTAGGTGAAGACCCTGACGAATTCAAGAGGATGCTGGATGGTGCCTATAGAGTCAACTCTGCATATGCAAAGAATAAAGGTTTGCCAAGAGACATTGTTATAAGACTAAGATCAAAAGAGATGGCAGAGAAGATTGTGAGTAAAAGCTACCAGAAAGCATGGGCTATAGAAGGGAGTAAAGTCAAAATAATGAAAGAGTTACCAAGACAAGTGATCAGTGACAGGAAGAAATATAAGAAGTTAACCGATCAGCTACGTGCAGAGGGTACAAGATATAGATGGATAATACCGGAAGGTCTTGGATTTGAACAACAGGGAAGAAGGATCACAATAAGAAGCGAACAAGAGATGCATAGCTTTTTTGAAGAAAATAAAGAATCAAAATCATAATGGAGTACAAATTACTATCTTGGAATATAAATGGACTAAATTCACCACAGAAAAGAAGGAGAACCTTTCATTGGATTAAAAAACAAAAATGCAATATAATTTGTTTACAGGAAGTTCATATACAACGCAAAGACAGTAAATTTTTGTGGAATAAAAATTTGGGGTTGGAATTTTTTTCATTAGCAGAACAAAAGAAAAGAGGGGTAGTCTTCTACATCAAAGAACAACTTGAGCCAAAATTAATCTTTAAAGATAATGATGGAAGATACATCGCTGTTGAGGTGATGATAGAGGCGAAAAAAACGCTATTACTAGGATTATATGCACCCAATGGAGCAAAAGATAAATTTTTTAAAGATATAAATCGACAATTGGATGAAAAGACATATGATCAGATTTTGATGATGGGCGATTTTAATGGGACAATACAAAATAAACTTGATAGATCAAGCCAAAAGAAGAATGAAAAAGAAGGGAAGCTACCCAAATCTTTCTTTGAATTGGTTAAGCAAGAAAATTTAGAAGACATATGGAGAAAATTTAACCCTGAAGTAAAAGACTATACATTTTTTTCAGTGAGACATAGCTCTTTTTCGAGAATAGATATGATATGGGGCTCCCAAAATTTGGGCCTCATAACAAAAAAAATTGAGATTCTACCAAAGGTTTGGGCGGATCACAACCCAATATGTTGGTCTACAAAACTGCGAAAGAAAACAAGAAGATGGAGAATTAATGAGGATTTACTACAAGATAAAGACATTGTATCATTTTTAGAAAAGGAGACTGCAGCGTTCTTCCAAATAAATGAAATGGATGACATCGAATTTCAAACAGTATGGGACACTTATAAAGCAGTAATGAGGGGACTATTAATTACATTGAACAATAAAGATAAAAGAGCAAAGGAAGAGAAGTTGGCAACATTGCAAAAGGAAATAAATAATAAAGAAAAGGATTTGAAAAAAAGACCAGGGAAAAAGAAATTAATAAAAGAAATTACAATATTACAATCCCAAGTTAAGCATTTGCTGAACAAAGAGTTAGAATGGAATTTAAAAAATTTGAAACAGAAATCGTTTGAAAGTGCGAATAAACCTGGTAAATATTTAGCCTGGCAATTGAAAAAAAAGAAAGAAAATAAGACTATAAATAAAATCACGGCAAATGGGAAAGAAATAGTGGATCAAGAAGGAATTAAAAGAGAATTTTTTAAATATTATGCAAATTTATTTAAAGGTGTAAATATAAGCAAAGAAAAAATGGAAGAGTATCTACGGAATATACAGGTGGCGCCTTTGACGGAATATATGAAAAAGATATTAAATGACCCAATAGAGAAAATTGAAGTAGAAGCAGCAATAAAAGCAATGAAAGAGGGTAAAGCCCCTGGACCAGATGGATTCACATCAAAATTTTATAAAACTCTTAAGGATGAAATAACACCCAGACTGTTGAAACTGTTAAATACAATAAGAGAAGAAGGGAAGATCCCAAAGACATGGAGGGAAGCTGCAATTTCTTTGATTCCTAAGGAAGATAAAGACATCACAAATGTAAAGAATTATAGACCAATTTCATTGTTGAACAACGACTATAAGATTTACTCAAGAATCTTAGCAGAGCGATTGAAACAATATTTGATCAATTTTATAAATAAAGACCAAGCCGGATTTCTTCCTAAAAGACAAATAAAAGACAATGTGAGAGCTGTCATTAATGTTGTGGAATACTATGAGAAGCATCCAGAAAAGGAAGCGGCCCTATTTTTTGTTGACGCAGAGAAAGCCTTTGATAACTTGAACTGGGACTTTATGTTTGCGGTAATGGGAAAAATTAATTTAGGGGAACAATTTATAAAAATGACAAGAGCAATATATACAGATCAATATGCAAAACTGTGTATAAATGCAGATCTTACTAAAGAACTGAAAGTGAGTAAAGGAACAAGGCAAGGATGTCCGTTATCACCACTGTTGTTTATAATGACCTTGGAAATACTGCTACAACAAATTCAAAAAGATGAAGAAATAGAAGGTTTAAAAATTAGAAGATTCTCTTATAAATACAAAGCTTTTGCAGACGTTATAGTGTTTATACTGGAGAATCCGATTCAAGTGTCACCATTGTTGTTAGCCAAGATAAAAGAGTATGGAGAACTAGCAGGATTGTATATAAACAAAGAGAAATCAAAATTCTTATGTAAAAATATGCAACCAAATAAAATAAAAGAACTACAAGAGGTGACGGGTTGTGAAGTCACAACCAAAGTTAAATACCTTGGAATAGAGATAACAATGAAGAATATTGATCTATTCAAAAATAATTATGAGAAACTGTGGTGCAAAATGGACAAAGATTTGATGAAATGGAATAGGCTTAATTTGTCCTTATTGGGTAGGATAGCTGCAATCAAAATGAATATTTTGCCAAGAATAATGTATTTATTTCAAACCATCCCGATTGTAAAAGATGCAAAACAATTTAACAAATGGCAAAGGAAAATCTCCGACTTTATATGGGCCGGAAAGAAACCAAGAATAAAGATGAAGATCTTAACAGATGCTAAAGAGAGAGGAGGTTTTCAACTCCCTGATCTAAGATTGTATCATGATGCAGTTTGTTTGACATGGATTAAAGATTGGATAATGCTGTTAGATAAAAAACCTTTATGGTTAGAAGCTCACGGAAATAAATTCGGCTGGCACGCATATATGTATTATGGGAAGAATAAAATGGATGGTTTTTTCTCTCACCATTATGTTAGAAATACTTTACTAAGTACTTGGATAAAATATAAGAAATATGGGGACGAGAGAAAACCGCTGTGGATAGTGCCAGCAGAAGTAATAAAAATAACAGCTGAATCCGACGATAAAAGAGAAATGTCATATAACCAACTGCTCAAGATTCGAGGAGATAAAATTGAATTAAAATCTTCGGAAGAGCTAGACAATAAATATGATTGGTTTCAAATACAACAAATTAAAAGCCTGTTGGAAAATGATATAAAATTGGAAGGAATTAGACAAGAACAAACAGAATTGGAAAGGGTCCTGCTTGGTGATAATGAAAAATTGATATCAAAAGTATATAAATTATTATTGAAATGGTCTACAGAAGAAGAAGTAGTAAAATCTCAAATGGTTAAATGGGCAATCAATGTGAATAGAGAAATACAAATGGATGCATGGGAATACCTTTGGAAGAACTCAATGAAGATATCAACTTGTCAGAGCATAAAAGAAAATTGTTTTAAGATGATGTACAGGTGGTATATGACCCCGAAGAAATTGGCTAAGATGAGCAAGAAAATGTCGGATAGATGTTGGAAGTGTAAAAAACATGAAGGTTCTTTCTTCCATATGTGGTGGACATGTGAAAAAGCAAAAGAGTATTGGAAGATGATACAACAAGAAATCTCCAAAATATTGGGTTACGACTTTAAGAAAATTGCAGAGACATTTTTGCTTGGATTACAATTAGAAAAATATCCAAAGGAAGATAGGACTCTAATTTGGTACCTGCTATCAGCTGCTAGGACATTGTATGCGCAGCTTTGGAAGCAAGAAAAAATACCGGATAAATGGGATTGGACTATGAAAGTTCTATCGTGGAGTGAAATGGATAAATTAACTAGAACATTAAGAGACTATGATTTGGAGATATTTAAAAAAGAGTGGAGGAAGTTTAAAGAATACATAGAGAAAGAGTCGAATGTAAGAAGACATTGGACAATTTTTTAGTAATAATGGGGGGGGGGGAACGAAGAAGCAAGAAGGGGGGGGGGAAATATATATATAACGAATTTTGATTAGTCAGATGTATCTTTAGTATTGAATTAGAATCTATAACCTCGGGGAAGTCTATATTGGAGGGAGGGGGGATTGAAAAGTCATATGGGTTAGTATTGAAGCAACGAAGGGAAATTAAGTTCTGTAACCATATGCTATCAATAAATTGGTAAAACACAAAAAAGAAACAAAATTGTAATATAATTTGTTTGCAAGAAGTGCATATTAAACAAAAGGATTATACATTTTTATGGAACAAACAATTGGGAGTGGAATTTTTTTCATTGGCTGAGAAGAAAAGGGGAGTGGTTTTTTATATTAAACAAGAATTGGAGCCAAAATTAGTGTTTAAAGATAAAGATAGAAGATTTGTAGCAGTAGACATAATATTAAATGGAAAAAAACGTTGTTATTGGGATTGTATGCACCTAATGGCGAAAAGGATGTTTTTTAAAAGACATTATACAACAGCTTGATGAACTGACATATGACCAAGTTTTGTTAATGGGAGATTTTAATGGAATAGTTAAGAACTCATTGGACAGGTCTGGAGGGAAAAAAAATAACAGCAATGAAGGAAAATTGCCAAAGTCTTTTTTTGAATTTGTCAAACAAGAAAATTTGGAAGATATATGGAGGAAATTTAACCCTGAAGTTCAGGACTATACTTTTTATTCAGCAAGACACAAAACTTTTTCCAGAATTGACATGGTGTGGGGCACTAAAGATTTAGGTCTTATAACAAGGATAATAGAGATTTTACCCAAATTTGGGGCTGATCATAACCCAATAATGTGGATTACAAAATTGTCTAAGAAGTTGAGAAGATGGAGATTGGATGAAGATTTGCTACAGAATAAACAAATAGTGACATATCTAGAAAATGAAACAAAAGCTTTCTTTCAAATGAATGACAAAGAGGATATAGAATTTCAGACGGTCTGGCAGTAATGAGAGGAATATTGATTACTTTGAATAATAAAGATAAGAGAGCAAAAGAAAAACAGTTGTTGAACATTCAAAATGAAATAAAGAAAAAAGAAGGAGAGTTGAGAAAAAGGCCAGGGAAAAAGAAACTTATAAGGGAAATTACAATATTACAAACGCAAATTAGACATTTGTTAAATAAAGAATTAGAATGGAATTTGAAAAGACTGCAGCAGAAATCTTTTGAGGGAACAAATAAACCTGGAAAGTATTTGGCTTGGCAACTGAAGAAAAAGAGAGAAAATAAAATTATCAATAAAATTGTGGTAGATGGAAGAGAGGTGGTTACCCAAGAGGGAATAAAAAGAGAATTTTTAAGTACTATGCCAAGTTGTTTAAAGATGTTAAAATAAATAAAGAAAAGATGGATGAGTATTTATAAAAGATAAAAATAGAACCCTTAACTGAAAATATGCAAAAAGTTTTGAATGATCCAATTGAAAAAATAGAAGTTGAAGCAGCAATTAATGCAATGAAAAATGGAAAAGCACCTGGGCCAGATGGATATACAGCTAAATATTTTAAAACCTTTAAAGATGAGTTAACACCAAAATTGCAGAAGTTGATGAATATGATAAGAACAAAAGGGAAAATACCAAACACATGGAAAGAAGCTGTTATTTTCTGGATACCTAAGGAAGATAGAGATGTCACGAATGTAAAATATTATAGAACAATTTCACTATTAAATAATGACTATAAAATATATAAAAGAACCTTGGCAGAACGGCTGAAACAACATTTGATAAATTTTATAATGGAAGATCAAGCGGGGTTTCTTCCCAAAAGGCAAATAAGAGACAATATCAGAACTGTTGTAAATATTGTAGAATATTATGAAAGACATCCAGAAAAGGAAGTAGCATTATTCTTTGCGGATGCAGAGAAAGCATTTGACTATTTAAATTGGGACTTTATGTTTGCAGTAATGGAGAAAATGGAGCTGGGAGAAAGCTTTATAAGAATGATAAAAGCAATATACATTGAACAACGTGCAAGGCTATGTATAAATGCAGATCTTACAGAAGATGTGATTATCAGCAAAGGTACAAGACAAGGTTGTCCACTTTCCCCATTGTTGTTTATAATTACTCTTGAAATATTACTGATGCAAATCCAAGAAGAAAAAGAAATAGAAGGATTAAAAATAAAAGGATTTACTTACAAATACAGAGCATTTGCAGATGATATAATGTTTATAAATGAAAACCCCATACAAGTCATACCTTTGTTGTTAGCCAAAATACAAGAATATGGGGAGTTGGCGGGACTTTGTATTAATAAAGAAAAATCAAAACTTCTATGCAAAAATATGCAAATAAATAAGCAACAAGAATTGCAGAGACTAATGGGCTGTGAAGTCACCTCCAAGGTAAAATATTTAGGTGTGGAGATAACAATGAAGAATATTGATCTGTTTAAAAATAATTATGAGAAGCTATGGCGTAAAATGGATGAAGATATGTTAAAATGGAATAAATTTGTCACTGCTGGATAGAATAGCTGCAATTAAAATGAATATTCTACCAAGAATAATGTATTTGTTTCAAACTATTCCCATTGTGAAAGATAATAAACAATTTGATAAATAGCGAAGGAAAATTTCAAAATTTGTGTGGGCTGGGAAGAAACCAAGGATTAAAATGAAAATTTTGACAGATGCAAAAGAGAGAGGTGGATTTCAACTACTGAATTTAAAATTATATCAGGAAGCAGTTTGTTTAGTGTGGATAAAAGAATGGATAACACTATTAAACAAAAAACTTTTAGTGTTGGAAGGTCATGGAAATAAATTTGGCTGGCACGCGTATTTGTATTATGGGAAAAAAAAGATGGACGTTTTTCTCTCTCACCATTATATAAGAAATAATTTGCTAAATACATGGATGAAATATAAGAAATATGGTGCCAGCTGAAGTAATAAAAATAACGGCTGAGATAGGTGAAGAAAAGGGGTTGTCATATAATCAATTATTAAAAAAACAAAGTGGCAAAATAGAACTGAAAACTGCTGAAGAGTTGAATAATAAATATGATTGGGTCCAAATGCAACAAATAAAGAGCTTGGTGGATAACGATATCAAAACTGAAGGAATAAGAAAAGAACAAACAGAAATGGAAAAAGTTCTGCTTGGAAATAATGAAAAATTAATTTTAAAAATATATAAATTACTTTTGAAATGGTCTACGGAGGATGAAGTAGTGAAATCTCAAATTATTAAATGGGCAATTAATGTAAATAAAGAAATACAGATGGAAACTCGGGAATACTTGTGAAAGAATTCTATGACGCTCTTGACGTGTCATAGTATTAAAGAGAACTGTTTTAAAATGATGTATAGGTGGTATATGACTCCTAAAAAATTGGCAAAGATGAACAATAAAATGCCAGACAGATGTTGGAAATGTAAAAAACATGAAGGTTCTTTCTACCATATGTGGTGGACTTGTGAAAGAGCAAAAAAGTATTGGCAGATGATTCAGCAAGAAATTTCTAAGATCTTGGGATATGAATTTAAGAAAGTTGCAGAGACTGTTCTATTGGGATTACAAATGGAAAAATTTCCAAAAGAAGATAGAACTGTAATTTGGTACTTGCTTTCAGCTGCTAGGACATTATATGCGCAATTGTGGAAGCAAGAAAAAATACCAGAGAAATGGGATTGGATTATAAAAGTTATGACATGGAGTGAAATGGACAAATTAACAAGAATATTAAGAGACTATGATTTAGAAGTTTTTAAGACGGAGTGGAAAAAGTTTAGAAGATATGTAGAAAAAGAGTGGAAAATAAAAGGACATTGGACAATTTTTGATAATGATTAAGCTTTAAAAAGAAGAATATAAATTTTTGTTTTAATAGTTAAGGGTACCTTTAAATATTTGCATTTTAAGTAAATAACACTGGCGGGGGTCAAATAACAGGGGGGAGGGGTGGGTAGAAAGTAATATATGGGGTAGATAAAAGAAGTTTTTAAAGATGTAAGAAATAGATCTATTACCACATGTTACCAATAAAATTGTTTTAACCACACTGTATTGTCTCAAAATGGTGCAGGACAACTCCCCCAAAAACTGTGTCCTGGAGACACATAAGAACATAAGAGAAGCCATGTTGGATCAGGCCAATGGCCTATCCAGTCCAACACTCTGTATCACACAGTGGCCAAAATACATACACACACAGTGGCTAACAGCCACTGATGGACCTCTGCTCCATATTTTTATCCAATCCCCTCTTGAAGTTGGCTATGCTTGTAGCCGCCACCACATCCTGTGGCAGTTAATCACACTTTAGGTGAAGAAGTACTTCCTTTTATCTGTTCTAACCTGACTGCTCAGAAATTTTATTGAATGCCCACGAGTTCTTGTATTGTGAGAAAGGGAAAAAAGGACTTCTTTCTCTACTTTCTCCATCCCATGCATAATCTTGTAAACCTCTATCATGTCACCCAGCAGTCGACGTTTCTCCAAGCTAAAGAGCCCCAAGTGTTTTAACCTTTCTTCATAGGGAAAGTGTTCCAAACCTTTAATCATTCTAGTTGCCCTTTTCTGGACTTTTTCCAATGCTATAATATCCTTTTTGAGGTGCGGTGACCAGAATTGCACACAGTACTCCAAATGAGACCACACCATCGATTTATACAGGGGCATTATGATACTGACTGATTTGTTTTCAATTCCCTTCCTAATAATTCCCAGCATGGTGTTGGCCTTTTTTATTGCAATTGCACACAGTCTTGACATTTTCAGTGAGTTATCTACCACGACCCCAAGATCTCTCTCTTGGTCAGTCTCTGCCAGTTCACACCCCATCAACTTGTATTTGTAGCTGGGATTCTTGGCCCCAATGTGCATTACTTTGCACTTGGGCACGTTGAACCTGATCTGCCACATTCACCCAGACTCAACAGATCCCTTTGTAGTGCCTCACAGTCCTCTCTGGTTCTCACCACCCTGAACAATTTAGTGTCATCTGCAAACTTAGCCACTTCACTGCTTACTCCCAACTCCAGATCATTAATGAACAAGTTAAAGAGCATGGGACCCAGTACTGAGCCTTGCGGTACCCCACTGCTTACCGTCTTCCACTGCGAAGACTGTCCATTTATACTCACTCTCTGCTTCCTATTAATTAGCCAGTTTTTGATCCACAAGAGGACCTGTCCTTTTACTCCATGACTCTCGAGCTTACTAAGGAGCCTTTGATGAGGAACTTTATCAAAAGCTTTCTGGAAGTCAAGGTAAACAACATCTATTGGGTCCCCTTTGTCCACATGTTTGTTCACCCCCTCAAAGAACTGTAATAGGTTAGTGAGGCAACATCTTCCCTTATAGAACCCATGCTGAGTCTTCCTCAATAACTCGTGTTCATCAGTTTGCCTACTCATTCTGTCCTTGATAATGGTTGCTACGAACTTTCCCAGTATTGAAGTCAGATTGACTGGCCTGTAATTTCCCGGATCTCCTCTGGAACCCTTTTTAAAGTTGGGTGTGACATTTGCTACCTTCGAGTCCTCAGAAATGCAGGCAGATTTCAATGAAAGATTACGTATTTTTGTCAGGAGATCCACAGGTTCAACTTTGAGTTCTTTCAGAACTCTTGGATGTATGCCATCCAGACCTGGTGACTTATTAGTTTTTAATTCGTCTATCTGTTGTAGGACCTCCTCTCTTGTCGCCTCAATCTGACTCTGGTCTTTCAACACCCCTTCCAAAATTAGTGGTTCTGGAGCGGGCAAACACTTCTCGTCTTCCACAGTGAAGACGGAGGCAAAAAATGCATTCAGCTTCTCAGCCATTTCCCTATCCTCCTTCCGTCATTCTTTGACCCCTTGGTCATCCAAGGGCCCCACTGCTTCCCTGGCTGGTTTCCTGCTTCTAATATATTTGAAAAAAAAATTGTTAGTCTTTATGTTTTTTTGCAATATGCTCCTCATAGTCCCTTTTTGCCTGCTAATCACAGTCTTGCATTTGATTTTTACGTTTAGCTGCTATCTTTAATCGTTCCATCATATTATAATCATCCTCTATCTTTTGATTTGGTGGGCGATAACAAACTCCCATAGTTAAATTTTCTTTAGGGCCCTCTATTTCAACCCAAAGCATTTCTAGAAGGGACTCTAATTCTTTGACCTCAGTCTTACTGGACTGTATGCCCTCTCTGACATACAGAGCTACCCCACCTTCAACCCTTCCCTCCCTATCCTTCCAATATAACTTGTATCCAGGAATCACCGTGTCCCACTGATTGCCCACCAAGGTCGGAATAACGAGTCGGACACGATGCATTGGATTGAAATTGGGCCACTTTATTAACTTACAACATGAACAGCAAGGGAACCCCACCAGCGGCCTGGCCAGGGTTAGGGGTCACCGCGACCGCTCCCCTGCCATTAACGGGCGAGGACCCAGCCCCCCTTCCGGAGCTGAGCTGCTCAGCTCCCTCCAGGCAGGCCCAGCAGGGAGGCCCGCACCAGAGGGCCCAAACCCAGACGCACGTCTCGGCGGAAAGGCACCCTCTAGCCGAGCCTCCTGGACAGTCTGCATTCTCCAACCCGGGTCTCCAAACCCCAAGGCCGATCATGCCAGACCCCAAAATTTCCCCCAAAGTGGGGGATGCTTCACAGTCCTCCCCTAGCCGCATAGTGTCCTAAACCCCTAAAACCTGCCAACTAAAGTGACCGCCTATTTAAAGGCACCTTCCCAGAGCCAATTCCACAATCCACTGCACTGCTATGCAGGGTAGGCGAAAAACACACCCCAGCACCAGCCAATCAGCTGGGGCGTAAAAAATTCCTACCCGGCTCCCCGAATGAGGCAACCAGCAATGCCCACATAGCAGACAGGGCGGGTGGGAGGGCCGATCGTCGCGGGACTGAAGAGAGGAACGGGGAGCTAGCCGTTGATGCGGCTAAACCCCGCCCCTGTAAAGCGCGCCCAAACAGCGCGCGGACCAACTCTCCCGCCCTGGAGGGCAAACAGATCTAAGCAGCCTAGCAGCTACGCTGCAGGCTGCAAGATTACGATTGCCCACCAAGGTCGGAATAACGAGTCGGACACGATGCATTGGATTGAAATTGGGCCACTTTATTAACTTACAACATGAACAGCAAGGGAACCCCACCAGCGGCCTGGCCAGGGCTAGGGGTCACCGCGACCGCTCCCCTGCCATTAACGGGCGAGGACCCAGCCCCTCTTCCGGAGCTGAGCTGCTCAGCTCCCTCCAGGCAGGCCCAGCAGGGAGGCCCGCACCAGAGGGCCCAAACCCAGACGCACGTCTCGGCGGAAAGGCACCCTCTAGCCGAGCCTCCTGGACAGTCTGCATTCTCCAACCCGGGTCTCCAAACCCCAAGGCCGATCATGCCAGACCCCAAAATTTCCCCCAAAGTGGGGGATGCTTCACAGTCCTCCCCTAGCCGCATAGTGTCCTAAACCCCTAAAACCTGCCACTAATAAGGCCAAGTCTCTACTTAGGGCTTAGTACCCACCGGGAGGCCCAAAGCCACCCGCAACCCTTGCTGCAAATCTCTCAGAAAAAGCACGTTACCCTTTTCCGAGAGATGCACCCCATCCCCTCTGTAGAGGTCAGGACATCTCGCTGAAATATCCGGATGGGGTAAATAGTGGCCCAAACCCTTTGCAAGTAATTTTTTAATTTCTTTATTGGCTTTGTACCTAGCTCTTTCTAAGGCTGCAGGGTCCACAGCATGACGCCACACTTGGCGGGGCAGCATGGCTGACCAAACTATCGTGGTCTCTGGCCATCGCTCCCTGATGCGCTGGAAGTCATCCCGGGCTTGCCACACCAAGGCCTTACCCTTCAATAACCCCAGATCATTACCTCCCAGGTGAACCATTAAGACCTGCGGAGGAGGACCCGCTCTATCTTTGAATAATAACGGCAGCAAGCCTGGCCACTGGAGGCCCCGGCGCCCCTGCCATTCGATAACCGCATGCTGGCTGAGTCCCAGCTGAGAGCCGACCGCAGTTCTCCGTGCTTGAAGACCAGCCCAAAAGACGTAGCTATGGCCGCAGATGAGAACTCGGCACCGGCTCCTCTGGCCAGGAACAGCAGCATCTAAAAAGAGAAAAACCGTTAAACACAAACGGAACCAACTCATGCACACAATCCAATGCACTCATTGCCCGCAAAAGGGGCGGATGTATGCCTTATAGGCTGAAGAACGCCAACGCCCCAGCCTCTGAATAGAGGTGGAAGGCAACCCCATAGCAGCCGCTGTCGAGGCCGCCCCAATTCTAAAGGAGTGGGTACCAAACCGCACCCCTGATAACCCTAACTCACCCAGCGCCCTAGACGTAACCGCCCAGAACTGGTGCTTCATTAATGGCTTACCATCCATGTGTATAAACAAAAATCCGTCCTTGGGCCCGCGCACTGCCAAATAAGCAGCCAACGCATTAACTGGACACAACTCGAGCTCCGAACAACTACCCAGCTCAAGCACAGTACCCCGCTGCAACTGATCCGTCTTCGAGCGACGGACAGTAACAACCGCCTTAGGCCCCAACAACCTCAGGTCCCTCAGCTGCAAAGCCCTACCAGAAACATCGTTTCTAGACTGAGCAACCAGCTCACTCACTCTAAGCACCCCAAAAAAGGCCAACAAGGATGCGGCATGAAATAAACATGCCTCAAAAGGCGAGGCACACACCACGCCCCATACCCTCTTCAACCCCTGCAGAATCGACGGAGACACCGGATTCCGCGTATCAGCCCTGGGTCCGGCTTCTCTAGCCCACCCCTCCAGCATCTTTCGAAGACGAAAATCTGCTGTATCTTCCCTATAACCGAGTGCCTTACTTGCAAAAGCCAATGCAGAAAGGCACCCCCTAATAGATCGCACGGCCAACCCCTTACCTCGCAAAGACACACAGTAATGGAGCAATTCCTCCACCGGGAGGGGCCAAACCCTGCGATACCCTACCTCAGCCCGAAAGTCTTCAAACTGCCGCACGGCCCGCTCATAAGACTTCCGAGTGCTGGGCGCAATGGCTAGGCCTATCGCTCTGCAGGCTTCGGCTCTCCAATCTGCCATAGCTCCTGGGGCATTGGCACCGGCTCCCCGTCTGCCTCCGGGGCCAGCTGACGAAACCTCTCCATCTGTTTACGAGATAGAGCATCAGCCACCCCATTGCTCACCCCAGGAACATGCCTGGCTAAAACCAATATATTAAGCCGCAAGCAGCGCAGAGTGAAGGCCCTCACCAACCTCATTACCCTCTGCGATTTGGATGAAAGGGAATTAATGACGTGGACTACTGCCATGTTATCACACCAAAAATGGACAGTGTGATTGGCCATATCCTTCCCCCACAGCCAAACCGCAACTAAAATGGGAAAAAACTCGAGAAACGTAAGATCTCGGTTCACCCCTACCTGCGTCCAGGAATCAGGCCAAACATCCGCGCACCAATGTCCGCGAAAATAAACGCCAAAGCCTAAAGATCCTGCAGCATCAGACATGACCTTTAGTTCGGCCTCAAGCATCAAGTCGTCCCTCCAAAAGGAGACCCCGTTAAACGACTCCAAAAATTCCAGCCAAACCCTCAAATCATCCCTCATGCTGCAGGTAACCCTAGTTCTATGCTGGGGCAAGCGTAACCCTGCCATAGCATCACACAGTCTCCTAAGAAAAGCCCTTCCAGGAGCAACCACTTTGCAAGCAAAGTTGAGGTGCCCCACCAACTGCTGCAATTCCAGCAGAGTGACCTTCCTCCTATGAAGAAATGCATTAATCCTATCCCTCAGCTCCCCCAATTTCTGCAAAGGCACCCTAGACAACTGATCAATCGTGTCAATCTCAATCCCCAGGAAGGTCAACCTCTGGGTTGGACCTTCCGTTTTTTCCGGTGCTAAGGGTACCCCAAGTTCAGTAGTGAGCTCGGCAAAACCAGCCAGCAGCTGGCCACACTGCCCTGTCCCTACGGGCCCCACAAACAGGTAGTCGTCCAAATAATGAACAACGTCCTGCAACCCCACTTTCTTTCGCACAGCCCACTCTAAAAACGTGCTAAAACGCTCGAAAGCGGAACATGACACAGAGCAGCCCATTGGCAATGCTCTATCCATGTAAAATTGGCCCTCAAAAGAAAATCCTAAGAGATCAAAGTCACCGGGGTGGACGGGCAAAAGGCGGAACGCAGACTTAATATCGCATTTCGCCAACTCAGCCCCCACCCCGCAATGTCTCACCACGGCGATAGCCTGGTCGAAGTTGGTATACCTGACAGAGCATAAATGCTCTGGGATCCCATCATTCACTGACTGCCCCCTAGGAAAAGACAAATGGTGAATCAAACGAAATTCACCAGGCGTCTTTTTGGGCACCACACCTAACGGCAAGACCCTCAAAGTAGGCACTGGAGGCTGTGAAAAAGGACCAAGGATCCTTCCCTCTGCCAACTCCTTAGCGATCTTGTCTCTAACGACCCGTTCCAAACCTTTAACAGACTTAAGATTTCTAGACATAAACGCAACTCGAGGCCCCTGAAAAGGGATCCTAAACCCAAACTTAAAACCCTCCAACAGGTACAAAGCGTCCGCCCTCCTAGGATACTTAGCTAGCCAACGCTTAAGCGGTCCCACCCTTATCGGGCTGGGGCCCTTTCTTGGCTGGAAAAGCTCCTCCGCACCCGCCAGGCTTCTTTTGATTCCTGCGCCCCCGGGCTCTAGGGCAGCTGTCAAAGGCATGGGATCCACCACACAAGGGGCAGGCGTGCTTGAACTGGCACGCCTTTCTATTACACACCCCCAGGGATCCAAAGTCCCAGCAGAGCAAGCGGGGTTGAACCGCCTGCCCCGCTGTACCGCGGGGAGAGCTCGACGAAGCGGATGAGGATGCCCTACTCACTAAGTGACCACTATCTGATCGGTCACCCAGGTTAGGCCTAGCCGGAGACATAACCTGCAGCCAAAGCTGCTGGTGAATCCGATCCCACTGGATGGACGGATATAGGGCAGCCCGCATTCTAAATTCCTGGTCGTACTGTAACCAGGCTGATCCACTAAAGGCAGTATAACCTTTATAAATAATGTCCAAATATTGGAACAATGATGCCGCCCGCCACGGCTGCGCCCTGGCAATTACCCCAGCATAAATGCAGAACCCAGGCAACCAATTAGCCCATGTTCTGTCAACCTTTCTCTTCCGCAGCTTCTCCTTTTCATCTAATTCCTCCTTGTCTTTCTTTTCCATTTCTCGATAAAGAAGGGAAAATATGTCCACATACTCTCCCTTCAAAATCTTCTCCCTTGTAGCAGGAAGCAAATGGTCCCCGAGTGGCAAAGCAACCTCCCCAAAAGGCAAGTCTGTAAAAGGCACCATCCCATACTGCGATGGTGCGCCCAAAATAGGACCAGACCAACTCAACTGCCCTGTACCCGGATGAACACAAGGTGTGCCCTGCCCCCCTGGCCAAGCCCAATTCTGCACCAGCCCAGCCCCAGCAGGAGTAGGCACACCTAAGCCTATCCCTGAGGTGCCAAGCCCGGCTACTGTAGCAGGTCCCCATGTTCCCCATGGCCACACCTGCCCAGACCCAACCTGCAAACCATCACTGGACCTACCTCCAAGTCCAGCCGGCACCACCGGCAAACCGATGCCCGACGTCCGCGCCTCCTCCACCGCACCTGCATCAGGGCCACTGGAACCAGCATCCTTGCCAGGCACGGCTCCACCAGACCTGCCCTCAAGAATGGACAACCTGGTGAGAATGTTAGCCTGCCTTGCCTTTTTGGATTGCCTAACCTCGCCCCCTCTACTCAAGGAAGGAACACCCGCCGCCTGCTCTAAGGCCTGCAGCCTACTTAAAATACTATAATCCACCATCCCTTCACCCTCCTCATCCGAAGAGGATGATGGAGGTGGTGGCCTCCTGACAGGAGCTTTAGATGGTCTGGGTGCAGGCTTCTTGCCCTTAGACTTGCCTGAACCTTTACCCCCAGACATTTCGCCCACTTGCCTTATAAAAGGGGGACCTAAAATGGCAGCCCAACTGTCTTTTCAAAGAACCTAAAATGGCCGCCCAAACTGCCTAGCAACAGTCCCAGCTACCAACACCTCAAAATGGCCGCCCAACTGTCTTTCTGCCCCTCTCTCAAGGAACCCACAAAATGGCCGCCCAAACTGCCTGGCAACAGCCCCAGCTACCACGGCCTAATGCTACCCCACTATAACCAAGGGTGGTGCGGGGTTTTCGACCAACTCCACCTCCCGTGAGGACCAATGCAACCTAAAGCCCCTCACCTGGCCCAAGCTTCCACCCGGATCTAACTCCAAATTTTTTGAGTAGCCCAAACTGCAGCACTGCAGCTTTAATACTCTGGACCACCAAGCCCCTGCAACATATAACTATTGAACACAAAATGCAGGAGCAAGGAACCCCGGCGACCATCCAAACTCCACCAGGCCAGGCTAACCACGTTAAACACCCAGCCCCCAGAGTAACTCAGCCTGCTGGGGTCAGCAGCCCCACAATGAAGCCAGGAGCAAGGAACCCAGGCAACCACCCCAACTCCACCAGGCTGGGCTAACCCAGATAAATCCACAACTCCACCAGGCTGGGCTAACCCCAATGCTAACCAGGGCCAACCCCTGCTTAACTACTGAGATCTGCCGGGACCAGGCTATCCTGTGCTACCCAGTTCAGGGCCCTTGAACCACCCAGCCCCCCAGAACAACTCAGCCTGCCAACGTCGATCCGCTCCAGAACTCAGCCGCCGCCGCGCCTCACGAGAAGCACCAAAAGCCGACTCGCTCTCTCCCGCCAGAAGCCAACTCGCTCTCTCCCAGCTCAGCCGCCGCCGCGCCACACAAGGAGCTCCAGAAGCCGACTAGCTCCCTCTCCAGTGACCAGGAAAAAGCCGCCGACACGACCGCCAACAGAAACGGCCTCCCGAAAAGGCTCCCAGCGACACAGAGCCTCCCTAACGCGCTCCCGATCGTCGCGGGACTGAAGAGAGGGATGGGGAGCTAGCCGTTGATGCGGCTAAACCCCGCCCCCTGTAAAGCGCGCCCAAACAGCGCGCGGACCAACTCTCCCGCCCTGGAGGGCAAACAGATCTAAGCAGCCTAGCAGCTACGCTGCAGGCTGCAAGATTACGATTCTCCTCATTCCACCAAGTTTCTGAAACTCCCACAATGTCTATGTTTTCCCCCAACACTAAACATTCCAACTCACCAATTTTACTTTGAACACTTCTAGCATTTGCTTGGTGGTCTGCTGCTTGGATCCCCCCAAATCTGACATGCATGTAACATGTGGGCCATGTGGAGGGTCACCTCAGGGAGGAACTGTGTGTGTTCAAGGCTTCTAGCTCACCCAGTTTTTGTCACTCTAGTTTTTGTCACTCCTGATCCAGCAGAGGTGACATCTCATTGAAAAGCATTGCAATGAATGACCTTTTTAGGGGGTCTGTAACTCAGCCCCCCAAAGTCCAATGTGGACCAAATTTGGTGGGTACATTGAAGAGAGTGATCTGGAGACAACCTGCCATGTTGGAGCCTTAAAGCCCTGTGTGGGGCTTTTTAAAAACCAGAACAGTTTGTGAACTGGTCCACGAACTAAGCTGTTGTTCAGTTCGCGAACTGGTCCAGGAACCGATCCAGTTGTGTTTGTGATCCAAACCAGCATTTTCTGGTCTGTGCCCATCCCATCTCTGTTATATTGCATAATATCACAGACATTCTGATACACTCTTTTAAAAAGAGTAATACATTGGAATACAACAGATATATAGCTCTACTTGGTGAGAATGGGTTAGCATATGTAATGCGATGAGAAACCAAGATCCCTGTTCAGTTATGGGGAGGTGTTTTTTCCAAGTTTCATAATAACTTGTAATTCAGCAGTTTCCATTTCCATTCTGTTTTTGAAGTTCCTTTGCAATAAAACAGCTACCTTGAGGTCACCCATTGAATATTCTGTAAGGCTGAAGTGTTCTTCAACAGGTTTCTCAGTTTTGTAATTCCTGATGTCAGATTTGTGATCATTTATCCCTTGGTGTAGGGTTTGTCCTGTTTGTCCTATGTAGAGAATTGAAGGCCACTATTGGCTTTTAATGACATATTTAATGTTGGAAGATGAGCAAGTGAATGAGCCTGAGATGGTGTAGTTTATGCTTTTAGGTCCAGTGATTGTGTTGTTTGGGTATTTGTGCAGCAAAGTTGGCATTTTGGTTCATTGCAAGCTCTGATATTGGTGTCATGCTATTATCTGATGAAATGTTCTTTTAGTACACAAAAGCTTACATTCTCAGTAACAAAGGCTCTAAGATTAGTATAAAACACACAGTAAACACTGGAATAGTCTACATTCCTGTTCCTTTTTGTAGGAAAAGTCCTTCTGAATTTCTGAAAAATACTTTGTAGAATCCCATGATCTCTCTTTTCTCATCCCATTTTTAAAACTCATTTTTGTATTTGCCTGAACATATCCAGATGTACTCAAGGATTTGTGATCAGCCTGTAGTAGGATACAACTTTCACCTTGAAATAAAAAGCCATTGGCTAACTGACCCTGCTGACATATTGCTGTTTGACAACTAGCTCATCAACTTGGAAAGACAATTTGGCAGACAAAAACAGTTATTGTGGTTGGATTTATCCTCAGCGGACGCAGGTCTCTGCAGAAACAGAACAACAGTAGTTTGAGCAATGCTCTGTTCAATCACTGTAAAATTGACACGGCAGCAGGAGGATCATCTTCCCCAGTTCCATCTCTTTTGAGCTCTGAGCCCAAGGACTACTTTCAAAGCAAATTGCAATCACGAAAGTCACTCCAATGGAATCTGCAGTTTGTAGATTTCCATCCAAGATGCAATTTAATCATTAGGGAAACTTTCTGCAGAGCCAGCCCAGCATGCCTTCATAGAAGGAAGTTGACCCCAATTTTGTAAGCGGGTGTTTATGAAGTCAAAGGTGCACTCTTAAACAGACTCAAAAGCTGGGCCAGCAGCAGAATGCCCAGTCTGGCACACACAGGAGAAATTATCCACGATTAAAGAGTTTCTGATTAATATGACTTATGTGCCAAAACTGCACATGCAGCGTATGATCTCAATTAGATTGAAACCTTATTCTTCAAGGCTGAACTCCAGATTCATTCTGTAATTTCTCCTTTGTTTAACTTGGACATTTTTGACAGGAGTTTTTTTTTAAGCACTAAAAAAACCCTTCATTATAAATTATACGTCTATGTAAATGTCTTTCTTATGGTGCCTTTACTACTTTAATCTTTTATACCTGAAGATTGTGTGAAGTTAAGGGGACTGTTGTGCATTCATCTAAAAAAAATCACTCCCATTTAGTTTTGCTAATGGAGCTTTAACAGTTTTCAGGAAAGAATGAGTCCCCGTGTGCAGGTTTTTGGTAAAAAAAAAGAGAAAAAAGCAACTCTTGCCAAAGAAAACTTCTTGAAGGTGGAAAGGAATAAGTATATAATCACACCACTGTCATTACCTCTGATATTAAGAAAGTAGGAAATGTCAAAGGCCTGTAATAAAAATAAGGCCAGATTTAATGAGTCCGCTGGAGAGGAATTATCAACATTAATCATTTAGGCTAGTGTACTAAGACAGTTGGCAACAACAGAATAACTTTTTCCATCCTGTGTTTATATACAGTTGCTCAGGGCTCCTTCTGAAGACTTTCCCCCTTACTGTGAATCCTAGCAGTATGGCCTCTTTGGAATCAGTGTTGTCACCTTTTAAGCGCTGCTTGTGGGTTGAGCATGAGCTGACATGAGAAATCTAGATCTGGTGTACAACATCTATGCAAAGGAAAACCAGAATGAACTGTTTTTTGGGCTCTGTAAAAATTCAGGACCCTAAATGAAGATTTTGCTGTATGCTAAATTGCATCAACATTTTTGTTGCAAACTTCAATAAGCTGGATACTCTTCATTGCCATATTAAAGTATTTTTTTTCTCTTGATTGTTTGGATTCTGAAATCATTTCTGTGTCATTTCAGTGTCATTATCTAGAAATACAGTAGAGGGAGCTGGAAAGTTAACTTGCTGGCTGGCAAAATAACTAAGGGTAAAGCAAATTAATTCACATTAATGAATTATTTTAATTGATATTACTTTGAATGAAAGGCAGATGCTTTCAGACTTTAATTTATGGGGAAATGTCAGAAATATTACTATTTTGATATGATTTTAAGTGACACTGCTAGGAAAATGTGTGGACATAATGGTAATCTTCATATATGGAACAATGCACATTGCTTTCTACCACATATATTTCAGTATACATTGAAGATACTTATACTGCACGCATCCCTCCATTCAGTAGCTTTTAAAACATTTTATTTAAACATGAATATGGAATTCAGACCTTACTCAAAAAATCTAAGACAAGTAAAACCATTGGTTGGTTTCATTCACTATGTGGAACCAAGCTTTTTTTTAACTATGGTTAGTTTGTGAAGCTAGGAACTGATTCACAGATGATCACTCAAACATTGGTTTGTGCTGACAAAATGTTTGCTCTGCTCCCCTAGCTAGGAAATGTGTGGCATTGGGAACTAGTCAGAATTAAGCTGGGATGTCCTCCTTCACGATCACATGAAATCACAGTTAGATTAACTGTGCTTTGCAGTCTTCAAAACATTAAACCGCTATTATATTTGAGCTGGGCCAGTGTGGTATGTAACAATACCGGGGAACAAACTTCTGAGATAGTGGTACTTCACATTGGCTAGTCTTGGTTTGGACTTTAGCTTTAGTTGAAGAAGCAGTGGGTTTGCCATTCCAAAGGTGTTCATTGTCATGGGTGCTGGGGGCCCTGCAGAAGAAGCAGAGCCTGCAGAAGAAACTGTGCCCCTGCCACCTGCACCAGTGCCCCTGCCTCCTGCTGGAGAAGATCCAAGCCCCCCTGCCTCGCCCTCTCGGGTGGCTCGTGTGCGTGACTGCCTTCGTCAGGACCTCAGGGATCGGAGGAGGGTGGCACGCTCACGAGCAAGACGCTCCCTGAGCCCTGAGTTTTGAAAGGATTCTGGCCCTTCTAGGAGTGAGGGTGCTTGAGTCTCAGCAGGATCCTGGCTGCCCTCTGAGTCAGCAATTAGCCCAAATGGGCAACAGACAGCAGAGGGCTATATAGCTGTGGGCTTTGAGAGAAGGCTTTGTGGAAGCAACTAGTCACTTACCTGATGTTCTAGCATCCACTTCGGCTTCTGGACTCCCTGACTTCGGCTTCTGAACCTCTGACCTACGATACCTGGATGGTGATTTGGTTTTGGCGCTTTGGACCCTCCTTGCTACCCAGCTACAGACCTTGGACTGCCCCTGGACTTCGCCTGGCCTGGCCCCAGCCTGTGACATTCATCTAGAATTTAGGGCAGGTTCGTTTCAAAGACAATTTTGAACTACACAGCAATATGGGATTATAGCTGTCACATGGAACAGGCAGCACACAACAACACATCTGTGGAATCCATGCAGTATCTTTCTACATGTCTTCTTTCAACTCTTGTCACATGCTGTTATACCTAACTGACCCATCAATATCTTATTCTCCATATTCTCCACTATTTATCCTCACTGCTTTTTCTTTCTTGCCTTCTTTTTGTTGTCTTGTACACTGAAAAAAATTAGGTGGTAAGCCACTTGTTGCAGTGACCTTTAGTTTTGTTTAAATTATTCAGTACAATGCTCACTCAGTATAGTGCCTTCATATAAAGCTATCATAATTTCTGAAACTTTTCATTACTAAAATGTTTTAAAAGTGTGTGCGTGTTAAGTGCCATTAAGCTGCTTCTGGCTTACAACAATTCTACGGATAATGGCCTCCAAATCCTATCATTAACAGCCTTGCTCAGGTCCTGCAAGCTGAGGGCTGTGGCTTCCTTGCCTGAATCCATCCATCTCATGCTGAGTCTTCCTCTTTTCCTCATGCCTTCAGCTTTTCCTAGCATTATCATCTTTTCCAGTGAGTTTTGCCTTCTTAAAAAAACCTATTAGTAAATATTAATAAAGTTGGGCGCTACTGACTTTTCCACTGGTGAAAAGAGAAGAGGGCTATCTCACCATTTCCCTCCTTACTGCAGTCGAATTTGATGCGGCTTTTTGCCCATGCAGTTTCCAAGATTCAAGGAACAGCCCTCTGGGAAATCAAAAGGGCCCCTTTTTTCCTTCAGTATCAGTGGAAACACTGAGAATAAACAGCGGACAACTGAAATGTCAGACTTTCAGTAGCCCCCTGTCAGACTTCAGACTTTTTTATTTGTCAGACTGACTGACCGGTCTGTCTGTCTGTCCTTCAAAATGACTCAATGTCCCCTGGCACTGTCAGGACCTTTGGGTACCCAGTAGGGCATCCTGATGGAATTCAGCATCATTCAATCTGTTTCTGGGCTAAGATGCTACAATGACAAGCTGACCCACAAGTAGATTCATTGGTACTCTATAACACTACATAGACGTGAGGCAAGCTGGCAGCAAATCAGCCATACCTGCATTGAGGAGCTCAAACTGGCAAGTAAATTTTGACACTGGATTATCTTTTGAATACTCCTTTATCCCATAAATGGGCCAGACACCAGTAATTGAAATTATTCCCATAAATACTGGGAATCTGGAAAGGGAATTTGTAGAAATTATGTTCATAACATTGAAGCAGAACTGATTTTTTTTTTTGGAGAAGGTTCCTGGCTGTCTGTTTTGTACCTTGGGTGTAGACTCTAATATTAAATGAAAAATTAATTATATGATACTATGCAAAAATTACTTCCTCTCACCTTGGGTATGATCCTAAGTTACTATATGGATGGGGTATGTGTTGGATTGAGTTCAAATAGGATAGGTACCCTCCCAAATTGCAGCACTAATAATTCCAGTGTCTTCTGCCCATTTTTTGTATAGACCTCCTCTCCAAATTAAATCCATATGTAGAGATGGCCTGTTAAAGAACTCTAAATCTTTCAAGAATTACTTTAGTTAGCCCCTATACCACTATTAACAACTTTCAAGACAAGACAGGTTCCAATTAAAACATTTTGTGTTCAGCCATGACATCATCATTAGTCCTGTCATTGACTTGGGAGGACACCTCTAAATAACACATAAGCTCAGCTGGAATTTTTTTTTTGTAATATAGCCAATTAAAAGATGACTCAGATTTCTCATTTTGACTGTCAAAGTTCCATAATGATGATAATGTGCTGTAGGTATAACCCCATGGAGGTCAGTGCTCATGCGAAATGGTTATGCTTTGAGTTTTTAAAAAAGAGGTCATGACTGTTTCTGGCATGTAATATTTATTTTTTAAAAAAATGTTTTATTCTGGATATTATTTCAGAAAATCAACAGGAAGGCAACAAATGCCAGTCTCATGATTTGGCAAAGGTATTTATTTAGAAAATATCTATTATTTCTTCTGGAGACCATGTTCATTAGGTAAGGGAAGCAGCAGAATATTGAAGACAATTCTTAATTTAAATTCTTAATTTAAGAAAAACAGGAATCTTATGGTGTCATTAAACATACAACAGCATTTCATTCCTCTGTGACACCCATTGGATGTGTTATCGAGCTTAGCATCCCTAGTGAATTGTCTCTGCATTTTTAAAATTAGAATTGAATTTCGCATAATTGTATTTCACACTGTATTTCCTGCATATCATGACCCCTTGGCCCTGTGGATTTTTACAAACCTGTTACCAAAAATGCTAGAGTTTCCTCTTTTTATGGGGAAATTAGCAGAGGTAGAACATAAGTAGAGCTATTTTTGGAGCGGGTTCTCCACCTTAGTATATACCAAGACCCAATTTCAGAAAGAAGACTCCAGATTTAAATAGTTTAAGATGTTTTACTTAGAAAAATATGTATAAAATACAATCACACTTGAAGCACTCAAAATACATACAATCAAGAAACTAGGAAAATTAGGGGTGAGAAATAGAGACTGGGGGATGATTACAGAGGCAATAGTATTTGTCCAGATGTGCAGAGGTCCATGGGGCAGTGATGCTCTGTATTCTTGGTGCTTGGGGGGCCACAGTGGGAGGGTTTCTAGTATCCTGATCCCACTGATGGACCTCCTGGTGGCACCTGGGTTTTTTTGGCCACTGTGTGACACAGAGTGTTGGACTGGATGGGCCACTGGGCTGATCCAACATGGCTTCTCTTATGTTCTTATGTTATGTTCATGTAGAAAATGGAGATGGGGACATGCATGACCAGTGTGACATCTCAAAGAGGCCCAATTACTAAGAGTAACAGAGGGTATAGCCTATGTTGGCACCCATAGATTGCACAATGGGGCCAAGTTTGCTCTCATGTTTTATATTGTTTGGAGGGGCAGTGCTCCTTTCTGGAAAATGATAGAGTTAATGATCATTAATGGGCTTTCCAGGGTGTTTTGAATAGATTCCCAGTTTGAAACAGAAGGTGGGAATGAATTCCTGATAGGTCTCAGGAAGAGCCATAATGGTGTAATGTTTGAGATTAATTTTACCTCCGTACTCTGGGGAAAGAAGCAGGAAGGAAAGGGGTTTGTGCAATGGGTTATGCACATTAGCATAAGGTAACACAATAGGTGGTGGGATGGGGGTTTTGGAGACAAGAGAGGATTGCACAGATGTTCCCAGCCACCTTTAGAAATGGAGATACTCACCTGATAGAACTCATTGTTACAGATATTCCATTGTAGTATGAGGGGGTAGACCCAAGAGACTGGAGCCAGCCTTGAGGCTGCCTGTTTTGCAGCGTTAGACAGAAACCTTTTTGGAGAGCCTTGGCAGGCTTTTTAGCCCAAGTAAAGAATGTTCTCACTTGGCCTGTTTTTGCAGGATCTCTGGTTCAGGTAAAAATATGGGGACCCAACTGTCTATTGGGATACTTCCATGAATCAGGCAGCGCCTCTTGTTTACACGTCCTACATAAAACCATAGTGTCTGAAGAAATGAACTATAAATTATGCTGGAATGCAATTTTCTTAGTCTTGTAAGGGTATCATAAAACCATGTAGCATATTAACACAGCCATCCCTCTAAAGGAAAATTTCTTTATTCTCACTGTCAAAAACACACACTCGGGTGCTGCAGTGCTAAGCATGATTACTCAGAGTAAGGATGTTGTGCTGGAAATTTTGAAGTTTTGAAGAGCCAATCCAACCTGAACCTCAGCCCTTTCAGAAATATAGTAAATGCTTCACATCTGAACAAAATTATTTTTGACATTTAGAAGTGGTTGGAAACCCGATCTGACAGTTATTCTGGCATTTCTCTGTATGGCTGCAGTTTCCCAGGCAGTAGGAATGAAAAGAGAGTGACTCAGAAGACAACCTAAATGACTGTGGTTATTTACTTAATTGTTTAGAATATTTATTGACCAGGTCTCCAGATAACTGCTAGAGGCCGCTAAGAGTAATTAAAAATTAGAATAATCCCACGGTTAAAGTAGCAAATCATAAAACAACATCACAATTTGAAATCTACACTTTACATAAAAGTCAGCAACCCAATATCACCTTCTGAAATTAAAATCTCATGGCATAACAGCAAAGCAAGCACCTCCAATACAAAACAAAACAATGATAACTCCCCCCGCCCCAGCTTTTGCAATACAGGACTAGATCAGCTAAAA
Source organism: Heteronotia binoei (assembly GCF_032191835.1). Taxonomy (NCBI): domain Eukaryota; kingdom Metazoa; phylum Chordata; class Lepidosauria; order Squamata; family Gekkonidae; genus Heteronotia; species Heteronotia binoei. The sequence continues at coordinate 141,324 of NW_026800050.1, forward strand.
CTACTCAACTAAAAATCTGGCAAATAGCAATATCTTTACCTAGGTTTGCCAATCCCCAGGTCCTAGCAGAAGGTTCTCCTGCTTTCCCAAGCTCCTTCCCACCCCAGTCAGCTGGCCAGCAGGGGGAAGTCTGCCGCCACAGCTACCATGTGCCTTTCCCCTTCAGGACACTAGGAGAAAGCTTGGATGGCGTGTCTGTGGCTGATTTCGCACTTACCTTTTACTGGCGCGACCACCCTCCTCACGCCGGCGGATATGCAGGGATTTCGCACCAGAAGCGCCGGCGCAGCCAAAAGAGCCGGCAACTTCCGTCACGGAGCCAGCTCAAACGGAAACCGCCAAGAAGCAGGAAAACGTTTGAGCTGGCTCCGCGACGGAAGTTGCCGGCTCTTTTGGCTGCGCCGGCGCTTCTGGTGCGAAATCCCTGCAGATCCGCCGGCGTGAGGAGGGTGGTCGCGCCAGTAAAAGGTAAGTGCGAAAACGCCCTGTGTCTTTAAGGCTGAATGGGGGTGGGGTGAGCAGGCAGACCACCAACAAAAGGTCTCTCTCCAGTTGCTACCTGGGAATAGAAGGCCTGAGACTGATCAGCAGGCAGGCTGCTATGAGAGAAGGATGTTCTTCAGGTACCCTGCTCTCAGGCCATTGCAGACCTTAAATATAAGAATCTATAGTGTGCTCAGAACCTAACTGGTAGTCAGCAGAATTCTTTTTTTATTATTATTTTGATGTGATATTTATTGATTTAGAACATTTCTGTGCCACTTCTCCAGGGAATCTGCCCAAGGAGGCTTACAAAAAATCCATCATAATAATAAAGAACTCCATAAAATTATTAAAACCTAGCAGTAAAAATCTAGCCATAATATAAGAACATAAACAATGTAAAGTTTAAAATGAATCTTAGAGAGTTATCTAGCAAAAATCAGGCTATAAGAATTATGTTAAAAGGTAGGTTGCCAGCCTCCAGGTGGGGCCTGGAGATCTGCTTTTACAACTGATCTCCAGCTGGCAGAGATCAGCTCCCCTGGAGAAAATGGCTGCTTTGAAGGGTGGACTCTATGGCATTGTACCATGCTGAAGCCCCCCCCCTTCCCCAAACCCCACCCTCTCCTGGATCCATCTCCAAAGTCTCCAGGTATTTTCCAACACAGACCTGGCAACCCTATTAAAAGGTAACCTTTAAATTAAGACCTCTAGTAAAAAGTAGCATTTTAGACCAGCATATAAAACAGAGTTAAAGTCTATGCCTCACAAGCTCAAGGGTAAGGGCAGGTCTTTTTTTTTTTTTGCAGGAACTCCTTTGCATATTAAGCTACATCCCCCTGATGTAGTCAATCCTCCAAGAGCTTACAGGGCTCTTACATAAGAACATAAGAGAAGCCATGTTGGATCAGGCCAATGACCCATCCAGTCCAACCCTCTGTGTCACATAGTGGCTAAAAAACCCAAGTGCCATCAAGAGGTCTACCAGTGGGGCTAGAAACCCTTCCACTGTGCTCCCCCCCCCCCCAAGCACCAAGAATACAGAGCATCACTGCCCCAGACAGAGAGTTCCAACAATAAGCTGTGGCTAATAGCCACTGATGGACCTCTGCTCCATATGCTTATCCATTCCCCTCTTGAAGCTGTCTATGCTTGTAGCCGCCGCCACCTCCTGTGGCAGTGAATTCCACATGTTAATCACCCTTTGGGTGAAGAAGTGCTTCTTTTATCAGTTCTCTTCTTACAGAGCCTACTGTAAGCTCTTGGAGGATTGGCTTCATCGGAGGGTGTAACCTAATAAGCAAAGGAGTTCCTGCTACAAAAAAAAACCCTGGGTAAGGGCATCACACAGAAAAGGTGCCACTGCCAAATGAACCCTGTCTCTGGTTGTCACTTGTCTAACCCTGAAGCTTCTAGCCACAGCTCCAGACAGCTAGGTAGCAGAGCAAATGCTAATGGAAAAAAGGCAGGACAGAAACTTTATCATCCCTTCTTGTTTGCTGACTTGTTGCCTCCACTTATTGTTTCCCACTGCCAGTCTGAATAGTTGTGGGAGAATAAAAAATTACTCTCAGGCCATAGAGTTTTTGGCAATTCCTAGAAAGATGTCAGTTCTAGAGAAAACCCAGAAGTTACATCAGCCCTCTCTAGGAATTGTTGAAAATTCTACAGTGTTGTTTCTTTTTGGTCTATAAATATCTGCATGGAAATATGATCTTGTGAAAGCAAACTCCTCCAGCACAACTGTGGTAAAGTAACTAAATATTATGTCCCCATAGGCGCTTCCTTTCTAGTGTTTTTCAGGATGTGATAAATAGCAATTTTACCACTTGGTAGCTCACAGACTAATTTTATTGTGTAGATATTTCAATAGAAAATCAACCACATCGTGACCCTCAAACTTCCATGTTTGAGGGTCACCTGATATAATGATATTAAATTAGCTGAGTTGAGTGGAAAACCTATTTTTTATAAACTGAAAATGAACCCAAAACAAAAATTATTTTAGATGCATACCCCTAGAATCATGTGTACAGCTCCTCATTCTTCTAAATTCTCTAGACAACATTTTGTACCACTATAGTTACTACTCATGTATTTCCCACCTTATTCTATTAGCTTGTCATTGCCACTTTTACTTAATGTGTAACTCAGTACAGCAATTACTCTGCAGCTTAATTCCAAGTCATTATAGTATTTAGCCATCATGCCATTACAGTGTTTAGCCATAATCAACAAGGTAATTAGGCTTACACTGAGTAATTGTAGTGTAATTATCATGCCACCTAAAACTTCCCAGCATCAGGTTGCACTTTATTTTATATGACAACTCTGCCATACACACACCCCTGTGTATTCATAGGCTAGTTGTTTTTGTTGTTAAAATTTCACAGCAATAACACTGGCAGTACTTCTAATACGTACTGCAAATCCTTGAGGGGAGAAAAATGAGGTCAGGTTTTTTACAAAGTGAAAATAATTGCATAATGAATAATATAAGCACTTAAATCTACCACAGAGAAACTATCTAGTTATTTCAGGAGGTATTTGAAATAAACTTCCTTTTAAAATACTGGATTTTTTTTTAACATCACAAGAGAAATATAGTACAATGTACAGGGTATCCTCCGTCTGTCTCTCTTTTTCTCTCTCTCTCTTAGGCTTGCCAGGTCCCAACATCTCCCCAGTGGGGGATCTGGGGAGCATCCTGGGAGGGGCCAAGGCTGTCATCAATGTGATGTCATGCAGAATGACATCATCACACTGGGGATGTACCGCTTTCCCCAACCATTTAAAGGGATTTGGAAGGCTAAAGCAGGTGGCTCCCTGCTTGGAAAGAGTGGGCACTGTGCATGCTTGCCCCACAAACCCTGAGATTGGGGCTTGGGGGTAGGCATGCACTGTATCCATGGAGCCTTGTAGGATTGTTGGGAGTGGGGCTTCCCCACACACCAATCCATGCCAGGACTCCATCCATCCATCCATCCATCCATCCATCCATCCATCCATCCATCCATCCATCCATCCATCGCAAAGGTGCTTTCCCTTTCCTGGCCTGGCTGATTCAGTGAACTAAGCAATAGGGCTATATAAGAGCTAAGGAGGAAACAGACAAACTAGCTAGAAGTGAAGCTGTGTTCTGACTTCAATCATTCTAATAGGAATCAGACCAAAAAAAAATAATAATCATGTGACATCTTAATTGTCATACCACTAAACAAACACTAATCCAGAATACTGCTTGACAAACACTGGAACTCATGATCAGTCATCCATTTAAACTGTGTCAGAGACAGTGAAAGTTATTTAAACTCATTAACCTCATAACATCAATAAATCAGCTTTCCTGAGACAGCATGCCCTTGTTCTTCTGTGGAAGTTAATTTTATTATTAAGAGGTTGGCAGTGAAATTATATGCAGTTACTCCAGCAGGACTTTTTTTGTAGCAGGAACTCATTTGAATATTAGGCCACACACCCCTGATGTAGCCATTCCTTCTAGAGCTTGCAGTGCTCCAAGTGCAAGTTCCAGGAGGATTGGCTATATCAGGGTGTGTGTAGCTGTGACAGACTCAGGCAAGTTAGCCTGGAAGCTGGGGAACAGCCTTGCAACAATTGGCTGGGACGCAGCTATGGAAACAAAATGTAGCAAATTGGAAGAGGCTTGCAGGGAACACTTTAGGAGTTTCAGTTTAGTTTTGAGGAAGTCTTCAGTGAAAGTCTGGAGTGTGAAGACTGGGACTTAGGCTGGTCAGTTGTGGTGTGAAGCAACTGGACAAGGAGCTGAGAACAGCCAGTGGGGCTGAGCTTCTGTCTGAGAGAGAGTTTGAAGTCAGAAGGGGGCAAAACCAGGCACCTTCTGTGAGGGAAACTCTCTGTGGGAGTTCTGCCAGCACATCTAGGCAGACTCCTTGTATAAACTGAGAACACTCCAATACACAGATACTGGGACTAGATTCTGGTGGCTAGAAAGGGATCCCAAGAGTCAGACTAGAAATCTTGCTGAGACTGAGACATACCAGGAGTTGAAAGGCTGGTTAGAGCACTCAAAAGGATGTGAGTCTGGTGAGCTAGTGGGTATGTCTGTGAGGGAAAAGTCATCTACAGGGTTTCCCAAACTCCGGCTCCCCCCCCCCGTGGCCCGGTTCTTTTCCCGTAGTCCAGGCGGAGGGCACTCAAGGAGCAATACAGAGACTATGCACCGACCAGGAGTTTTCCCTGCTCCCTCTGATGTTTCCAAACATCAGAGAGGGACAGGGGAGGGCTTCTGGACAGAGTACAGTCTCAATATTGCTCTCTGATCATCCTCCGGGTGGAGGAAGATCAGGGAGTGATACAGACATAGTGTGCTGGCCAGAAGCCCTTCCCTGTCCTTCTCTGATGTTTTCAAACATCAGAGAGGGACAGGGGAGGGCTTCTGGCCAGCACGCAGTCTCAGAATCGCTCCCTGAGTGCAACAGGCGGAGGCATGGGGGGCAGGGGCTGGAGCGCAGCACAGCATGCAGTGCCAAAGATAAATAGAGAGGGAAGGGGCTGTCGGGCTGCCCCTGGTGACCCGGCATTGAAGCTTCTGTGGCCCGGTACCAGGTTGCAACCCTGCAAATGGGAAACACTGATCTAGCACAAGTCAGGTGTTGTGGAAGAGATAATGATTTAGAGAAGCCAGAGCATAGGGTGATAACATCATTTCTGCAAAGCATTTTTAGTGCCAGTAGGCACTGCCTGCCTGTCGTAGGCTGTGATCACACACATTAAATAATGCACTTTTAATCCACTTTCAATTCACTTTCCAACTGGACTTTACAGTGTGAATAAGTCACCAGGCCCAGATGGCATATATCCAAGAGTTCTGAAAGAACTCAAAGGTGAACTTGTGGATCTCCTGACAAAAAAATGTAATCTTTCATTGAAACCTGCCTCCCTGAGGACTGGAAAGTAGCAAATGTCACCCCCATCTTTAAAAAGGGTTCCAGAGGAGATCCGGGAAATTACAGGCCAGTCAGTCTGAGTTCAATACCGGGAAAGTTGGTAGAAACCATTATCAAAGACAGAATGAGTAGGCACATTGATGAGCACAAGTTCTTGAGGTAGACTCTATCGGTGCGTGTGTGTGCAGAGTGAGGAACTGAGATATGTACAATAGTGAGCTCCGGTAAGGAAGTGAGCCAGACACCTGCACCTAGTATTAAAACAGTGTATTTACAAGCTATATACAAAGTAACTAGTGCAGTGACAAACATGGATCTCAGTGACAAAGTGCTCCGCCAGCATTCACCTCTCCAGTGAGAGAACTATACACAGGTAATGCAGTCCTTATATATGTACATCAGCCAATCAAGGCAGTCCATAATCTTGCTGACTCCAGCAGGTACTTTCCCCTTGTCCTTATCCAGCCAGAACCGGCTTGCTGACAAGGCCACTCTGACCTGACCTGTCAGATAGATCTCCTGCTGGCACGTTGCACCTGTCAGGCTGTGTAAAGGAGGACTCCTTATACCAACACACCTCCTAGTCCGACGTACACAGTGTATACAGGCATTTTGCAACTTTACAACTTTTACCATGTTTGCACTGTTCATTCACATGCCTTTACATTGTTTACCAGTCAGCAGTATTACAAGCATACTTTTGCACTTTGTCAGTTACATCTCTCAACCCAGGTACTCATCATCATCATAGTCCTGGTCTGCCATTGACTTTTGGCATTTGGCCTCAGCCTCCTTTTCTCATGCCTCGTGCTCTGCACACCAAGCCTTCCATGCTACAGCTTTCCCCCCACCTCCAAGAATCTTACAGCAATCTTTCTTAAACAGCACTTCAAAGCCATCATCAATTAAAGTACTGACGCTCAACAAATTAGATCTTAGAGAGGGCACACACAGTACATTTTGGAACGTGCACCTTAACACAGGGAAAATTAACACTCCCAACACATTTCACAGCAGCAGATGATCCGTCGGCTAATCGCACGTGGGAGAGATTAGAGCTGTCAACATCTCTCAGCAGGCTCTTCTCACAACAGAGATGGCTTGTAGCACCGGAGTCTAAAATCCACTGCGACCCGGCACTTGCTGCTGATGACGTGACCAGCTGGGCTTCCTCCTCACGGCTGCTGGCGGTCCTCTGTCTCCGCTGCCCCTGACGACGACGCTTCCCTTTCTCAGGACAGACACGTAAGAGGTGCGATGCAGAGCCACATCCAAAACAACACCTTACTGCCAACACCTTTGGCTCCAATTCAGGCTTTGGTTGCTTGCCAGCAGCACAAACTGGCTCCTGCCTGGATGCTTTCCCAGACGCTCCCACAGATACATGCTCTCCAGCCGATACTCCCGGATGGGTCACAGCTGCAATTCGCTCCTGGAAGTCGTAAAGGTGCGCACACACATACTCCATGGTTAGAGTAGCCACGTCCACCGTCTCCAAGGAGGTAATGAGCAGCGAGAACTCCGGCGGCAGAGATAACAGGATATATACTCTATCATCATCAGCTATCGTCTTGCCCCAGGTCTCAAGTTCAACAAAGCAGTCTGTTAGATTTTTGATGTACTGCCTCACACACCCTCCAGCCAGCATCAGCGTACAGAACATTCTTCGCGTCAAGGCCATTTGGGAGCCTGCAGTGGTTCTAACGTACACACCACTGAGTGCATCCCAGGCAGCCTTGGCAGTGTCCTTGCCACGCACATAAATTAGTTGGTCATCTCTCACAGCCAGCACAATGTTAGCTAGTGCTTTTTCGGCCAACACAGTCTCGGCTGGAGATAATGCAGCAGGGGGGTTACTCACGTACAGCCACTGACTCTCACACTTCAGGTAGTGCTCCATTCTTAGGCTCCACACTGCGTAGTTAGCTGGTGTGAGTTTCTCCACGGCCACGGCAAGCTGTTGCTGAGCCATCTCACCGACTCCTCCAGACAACTGGCTGCCGTCCTCCCCCTCGCTCTCAGAGATAGCTGGGACTTTTTAGTCTTCTTTGTCCTCCATGGCGTTCCTCGCCACCGGCTCCTCCACAGCGTCCGGACAGCTCAACACTCTCGACACTCCTCTGCGCAGCGGAACCACGCTGGGCCCATAACCCTATCGGTTCGTGTGTGTGCAGAGTGAGGAACTGAGATATGTACAATAGTGAGCTCCGGTAAGGAAGTGAGCCAGACACCTGCACCTAGTATTAAAACAGTGTATTTACAAGCTATATACAAAGTAACTAGTGCAGTGACAAACATGGATCTCAGTGACAAAGTGCTCTGCCAGCATTCACCTCTCCAGTGAGAGAACTATACACAGGTAATGCAGTCCTTATATATGTACATCAGCCAATCGAGGCAGTCCATAATCTTGCTGACTCCAGCAGGTACTTTCCCCTTGTCCTTATCCAGCCAGAACCGGCTTGCTGACAAGGCCACTCTGACCTGTCAGATAGATCTCCTGCTGGCACGTTGCACCTGTCAGGCTGTGTAAAGGAGGACTCCTTATACCAACAGACTCAGCATGGGTTCTGTAAGGGAAGATCTTGCCTCATTAACCTGTTAGAGTTCTTTGAGTGGGTGAACAAACATGTGGACAAAGGGGACCTAGTAGATGCTGTTTACTTTGATTTCCAGAAAGCTTTTGATAAAGTTCCTCATCAAAGGCTCCTTAGTAAGCTGGAGAGTCATGGAGTTAAAGGACAAGTCCTCTTGTGGATCAAAAACTGGCTAATTAATAGGAAGCAGAGAGTGAGTATAAATGGGCAATTTTTGCAGTGGAAGATGGTAAGCAATGGGGTGCTGCAGGGCTCAGTACTGGGTCCCATGCTCTTTAATTTGTTCATTAATGATCTGGAGTTGGGAGTAAGCAATGAAGTGGCCAAGTTTGCTGATGACACTAAATTGTTCAGGGTGGTGATAACCAGAGAGGATTGTGAAGCACTCCAAAGGGATCTGTCGAGGCTGGGTGAATGGGCGTCAACATGGCAGATGAGGTTCAATGTGGCCAAGTGCAAAGTAATGTACATTGGGGCCAAGAATCCTAGCTACAAATACAAGTTGATGGGGTGTGAACTGGCAGAGACTGACCAAGAGAGAGATCTTGGGGTCGTGGTAGATAACTCACTGAAAATGTCAAGACAGCGTGCGATTGCAATAAAAAAGACCAATGCCATGCTGGGAATTATTAGGAAGCGAATTAAAAACAAATAAGCCGGTATCATAATGCCACTGACCAAGGTCATCTGTCGGTGGGAGGGGGCCGCAGTAACCCGGGTGTTCCCCCCCTCCTTTTGGCCATTATGCAGGTTGGACAAGACGCTACAAATTCTGAAACATCCTTTTTCATTTGGGCCCACCAGACTTGCCTATTTACTAGGTGCAGTGTTTTTACATAGCCAAAATGCCCTGCCAATTTGCTACTGTGGCAGTGCTGTAGTACTTCCTGGTGGAGGCTTTTGGGGGCGTACAACTTTCCTTCATGATACCAAAATCCTCCTTCTCCCTTTACTAGCCCTTCCGGCTGTTCCTCCCCTTCTTTTTCTGCTTCCGTGATTAGTTTGTTTCCCCCCCGTGGTTCTGGTTTCCCGGTCTTTTTCCTTGACCGGGTAGTTACACCTCCTGCGACAGCTGAAGGCGGGATGAGGGAGTCTATGGTTTCCTCCCGTTGGCTTTCATGTTGCGGCAGCCGAGAGAGGGCATCTGCTAAAAGGGATGTGTCGTAACATGAAATCAAATTTGGCAAAGAACCCCGCCCACCTAATCTGTTTGGCAGTTAATTTTCGGTGCCCGGTAAGTGCCTCTAAGTTTTTGTGATCCATCCATATTTCAAATGGCACCCTGGCCCCTTCCAGCCAGGACCGCCATGTCTTTAAGGCCAAGGTTACGGCAAAGGCTTCTTTGTCCCAGACTGACCAATTACGCTGTTCATTGGAAAATATCTTGGATATGTAGGCGCAGGGTTTTAGTCTGCCCTCAGGGTCTTTTTGCATCAGTATGGCTCCAATGGCTACATCGGAGGCGTCACATTGCACCACGAAGGGTTTCAGTTCATTTGGGTGCGCTAGGATGGGTTCACTAGTGAACAGTTGTTTTAATTTTTCAAATGCTTTCTGACACTCAGGGGACCATGCTAATCTCGAGCCTGTCTTTTCGCCTCGGGTACCCGCCCCTTAGTTTTTAACAGATCGGTTAGTGGTAGCATCACTTTGGCAAAGCCCTCTATGAACCCACAGTAAAAATTTGCGAATCCAATAAAAGATTGGAGCTGTCTACGTGTCCTCAGGGGTTCCCAGTCCAACACTGCTTGGATTTTCACTGGGTCCATGGCTAAGCCTTTCCCCGATACTCTGAAGCCCAAGTAATCTAGTTCCTTTTGGTGAAATTCGCATTTCGACAACTTAGCATAGAGTTTGTGCTCTAGCAGGGTGTTGAGCCCTTTCCTCACCAACTTTATGTGGGAGGGTAGATCTTTTGAATAGATAATGATGTCATCCAGGTACACCACCACCCCTTTGTACAGGTACTCCCTCAGTACTTCGTTGATGAAGTTCATAAACACCCAAACGGCATCACTAAATACTCGAACTGTCCCAAGGGGGTGTTGAACGCTGTCTTCCATTCGTCTCCTTCTTTAATTCTGACTCGGAAGTAAGTGTCCCTCAGATCTAACTTTGTAAAGATGGACCCCTCCAATACTGTGCTTAATAAGTCTTTAATCAGTGGGAAGGGGTAGGCATTTGACATGGATATGGCATTTATCCCACGAAAATCTGTGCAAAGTCTAAGCCCCCCATCCTTCTTCTTCCTGAACAGTACTGGGGCCGCGTGCGGGGCCATAGCTGGCTGGATGAACCCCCGTTTTAAATTCTTGTCCAAGAACTTTCTCAGTTCTGCCTTCTCTGCCCATCCCATTGAATACAGTTTTGCTTTGGGTAACTCCTGCCCTGGTATGAGTTCAATAGCACAGTCTGTGTTTCTGTGGGCGGGGGGGGGGGGGGAGTTCGTTCGCCTCTTCCTCACTAAACACTCTACATAAGTCCCGATACTCTTGCGGGATGGATCGTACTTCCTCTATTGTTAGGCATAGTCTCTCATTCTTGGGGGGAGGCGTGGGGCTCCACTCTACCGACCATTGGTGGTGGGTGCATTTTTTGCTGTCAAAGTCTATGGTTTGCTCGGCCCACTGGATGTTTGGTTGGTGCCTCGCTAGCCATCCTACCCCTACTACTACATTGAAGGATGAGGAGGGTGCAATTACAAACACCTCCATGTCCCAGTGCTCTTTAATCCCTACTGGGAAAAATTGGGTTTCTTCTACACATGGCTCCCCCTTCATTACCGTCCTGTCCATTTGCTCGAATTGTAGCGGGTGAGGTAGGGGTTTTCTTGCTAACCCTAGTGCTCCCACTAGCCTCAGGGTGATGATTTCCCTAGTGCACCCTGAGTCGATTAGCGCTCGGGCGTGCATAAACCATTTGGAATTGGGGTTCAATAAAGTCAAAGGGACTAGGAATAGTTCTCCGGATATTCTCACCCGCAGTGGTGCCGGTGTGGCATCAACCTGCCTTTCGGCACCGCTTAGGGCAGGTCGTGCTCATTTTCCGACGGCTCTGACTCGTCTCCTGACTCGTTCCCCCTGGTAAAATCCTCGTCAAGCATAGCCGACAATGCAGTGTTGCCCTGGCTGGGCTCCTTTGGTCTTCCTGGCATTTTCTTCGACTTGGGGCTCGTGGTCTTCGGTGCAGAGGGGGGGGGGCTTGAGGTTTCTCAAGGCATTCTCTGACTAGATGCCCCGGGTCACCACATCAGTAGCACCTACGGGTGGCGGATCCCTTTGAGGAGCTGCTTGGGTGGGGGATAGATTTTTTGGACTCAGTCTTTGCCCCTGACTGAGCCTCACGTCCCCCTCTGCTCCCCTCCCGCTGTCGCTGCAGGGCCACTCGATCCATGTTGGTTTCAACTTGGCCTGCCAATTGGACCCACCAGCGTCGTTGGCCGTGCCTGGTGGAGGGCCCAATCCAGGAGGGCGGATCTGAGGCCACTCTGGTAGGCTTCGATTTTCATCACCTCGTTCCATCCTCTCACTTGGGTACAGTGGGTCTGGAACTCCGCTGTGTATTCTCTCACCGAGCGGGCCCCTTGCTTCAGGTCTTTCAGTACGTTGAGGGCCCGAGCCTCTCAAAGGGGATCCTTGTATTGGTGCAGCATGTCTTGTAAGAAAGCGTGCACACTCCCCAGCTCCGGACCTCTCGACTCATATAGACTCACGTACCATCTCCGGGTCGCTCCTGTGAGTTTAGATCCTAGGTAGTCCACCCAGCTCGGCTCATCGGGGAAGGTGTTTCCCCAGTAGTGCATATAGCTGGCTGCCTGGATGGTGAAGTATTCCTCTGGGTCCCCTTCGAACTTGAGGTCGAGTTCACGGGGTTTCCCTGGCTCTTGAGGTGCTGGACCTCCGGGTGGGGGTGCAGGTGGCACTGCTGCCCCCCCCCCCCACTGCCACCCCCGCCGGGGTTTGTTGGAGGTGGTTGTGCGGGCAGTCCCGGCCCCCGGGGTTGCCGGCATTCCATCTCCCACAGGGACTGCAGGCGATCGATCGGCCTCCCCACTTCCCGGGCGATTGCCTGGGTATTACTCTGGATCTCGCTTCGGAGGTCCTTCGCCAGCCCCTTCATCTGGGTCTTCACTTTCCCCAAGATCTTTTCTTCCAAGCGGGCGGCCTCATTCTCTCTCCCCGGGCCCTCGGCCCCGTCCTCCTCGTCCTCCAAGTCAGGTAGGCTCATGCATGACGCATCGACCTCTTCTGACTCTCCCGTAGGCGGTCGAGTGAGGAGGGTCTCGTGCCGGGCCGGGGCATCATCCATCAGTGCGGTGGAGGTTCTCGGCTTCCACTGTTGCGGGCTGATGAACAGGGTCTGGATGTAGGAAGGGGATTCGATCACCGTGGCATGCCTATGTCCAAGGATGTGCCACGGGGGAGTTTTCGGTTCCCCTGGAGGTTCTCTGTTATCTGGAACTTTTTCAGCCATTCGACTTCAAAGTGGTCGGTTCAGATAAACCCCTTTTCAGGATTAGTCTCAAAATGTCAGGCAATGGAGACTCAAGGCAGTATTCATTGAAACAATGTATACTTTATTGGAAACTCATAGCTGGATACAAAAGTTGAGACTAATACCCGAGACTGGGTGTCTCTTAGTCTTATGGAATCTACATCAAAGCGATGTCTAAACAAAACCACTGTTCTCAAAACAACAGGGAGTGAAGCTTCCACTTATCTTTTTGCCTCTGGGAAGATGCTGGTCGACAGCGGTATCTACTAACGGTCACATTCCTTTGCTCCTTTTACAACCTAAACAAAGTTAACACTTCAAACGTCCCCCCTTTGATATGCATGCTAGCTACAGTACAACAAAAGGCTTTGTGTTAGTGTGAAGAGTCCATTTGGTTAGTATTCTATAAATTTAATATGATAGAGTTACAGAGCCTGACACTACTGACCCGTCAGTTTGACGTCTATACCTGGAAAAGTTTTAGAACAAATCATCAAACAGTTGGTCCTGGAACATTTAAAAAGAATGGATATGATTACTAAAGCCAGCATGGGTTTCTCAAGAACAAGTCATGTCAGACTAACCTGATCTCTTTTTTTTGAGAAAGTGAGCCAGTTTGGTGTAGTGGTGAAGTGTGTGGACTCTTATCTGGGAGAACCGGGTTTGATTCCCCACTCCTCCACTTGCACCTGCTGGAATGGCCTTGGGTCAGCCATAGCTCTGGCAGAGTTGTCCTTGAAAGGGCAGCTGCTGTGAGAGCACTCTCAGCCCCACCCACCTCACAGGGTGACTGTTGTGGGGGGAGAAGATACAGGAGATTGTAAGCCGCTCTGAGTCTCTGATTCAGAGAGAAGGGCGGGGTAAAAATCTGCAATTCTTCTTCTTCTTCTACCTTGCTGGATCAGGGGAATGCTGTAGATGTCGTTTATCTTGATTTCAGTAAGGCTTTTGATAAGGTTCCACATACTATCCTTATTGACAAGTTGGTAAAATGTGGATTGAATCCTGTTACTGTTAGGTGGATCTGTAACTGGTTGACAGATTGCACCCAAAGAGTGTTTGTGAATGGTTTCTCATCCTCTTGGAGAGGAGTGACAAGTGGAGTGCCTCAAGGATCTGTCCTGGGACCTGTTTTGTTCAACATCTTTATCAATGATTTGGATGAAGGAATAGAGGGAATGCTTATTAAATTTGCCAATGATACTAAATTGGGAGGGGTTGCAAATACAGTAGAAGACAGAAACAGGATACAGGATGACCTTGATAGGCTGGAAAACTGGGCTAAAACCAATAAAATGAATTTTAACAGGAATATATGTAACATTCTGCATTTAGGTAGGAAAAATCCCATGCATACTTATAGGATGGGGGAGACTTGTCTTAGCAGTAGTATGTGCAAAAAAAATCTAGGGGTCTTAGTGGATCATACACTGAACATGAGTCAATAGTGTGATACAGTGGCTAAAAAGGCAAATGCAATTTTGGGCTATATCAACAGAAGTGTAGTGTCCAGATCACACGATGTGCTAGTATCTCTTTACTCTGCTCTGGTAAGACTTCACCTGGAATACTGTTTTCAGTTTTGGGCACCACATTTTAAGAAGGATGTAGACAAGCTGGAACGGGTCCAGAGGAGGGCGATGAAGATGGTGAGGCATCTGGAGACCAAGTGCTATGAAGAAGGTTGAAGGAGCTGGGGATGTTTAGCCTGGAGAGGAGGCGGTTGAGAGGTGATATGATCACCATCTTCAAGTACTTGAAGGGCTGTCATATAGAGGAGGGTGTGGAATTGTTTTCTGTGGCCCCGGAAGGTAGGACCAGAACCAATGGGATGAAATTAAATCAAAATAGTTTCTGGCTCAACATTAGGAAGAACTTTCTGACCGTTAGAGTGATTCCTCACTGGAGCAGGCTTCCTCGGGAGATGGTGGGCTCTCCTTCCTTGGAGATTTTAAACAGAGGCTAGATGGCCATCTTACAGCAATGAAGATCTTGTGAATTTGGGGTAGGTATTTGTGGGTTTCCTGCATTGTGCAGGGCTTTGGACTAAATGACCCTGGAGGGCTCTTCCAACTCTATGATTCTATGAATGCTGCTGAAATGTATTGAGCTCTATGCAGATGGGTTTTTAATACTACTGCAAATAAGCAGGTAGAAGAGGCACCAGCAAATTAGGACCCATCCTGAAAGCCCAGGTGCTGACAAAGGTGGAATTATTTCTAGAACAGGAAAATAATTAGGAAAATAACAGGGTGTCTCAAGGACAGGGACAAAGCAGTGTTTTCATTTTGCCATCACTTTCATTTTGCAATTGGATTCTCTGGCTATGTGCATAATGGGCCCATAGCAGCCTAGGAACAATCTGAGCAATGCTAGGTTGCCACTTACACATTCCTGAGGTATTTTAATATGAGGCAAATGTTATATTTCCCCTCCCCCACTGGAAGCTTTGGGACATGTATTACGGTCCTGAGCGGCTGTCAAAGTGGATTGCAGAACTCATTCTGGATACCCAAATTCCACACAAATATTTTAGAGAGGAAAAAAATTGACTTCTCTTTAGTGCGCACTGCTTGGCTTTGAGCTATAAATTTGCTGTTTGACTGAGATTTTCATATGTTAAAAAATAATGCATGAAAACAACGATGTTCAACATCAACATCTGATGAATTCCACTACAAAGTGCCTCTCCACCACATTGTAGTTATAAAAAGCCTATACTCAAAGGGTTGGATCACTCTGGGAATTTGGCGCAGCAGTATCCTGGCTTTGAAAAAGTGAGTTCTCTTTGATGTGAACAGCAGCAATCACACAGCCCCTGCCCTGATCAGGAGAGACACAGACCACGTACGTGCAAGAGGAGCATTCAGACTGCTCCTGAAAAATGCAGGGTGCTTGCATTGCACATCCTGGCCATTCAGATAGCCAAGAAATGCACTCTGCCTGCATTTTAAAGTTTGCTACCAGGAAGTTCCCTGTAGCTATTTAATCTGGTCCTAAGACAAGGCAAGTATGGGTGGGACTTCGGGGGCAGATATGAGCATGTGATCGTGCACATTAAATCCAGAGAGGAGGCATGGCTAGGCCTGGCCAAATCTTTTGTGTGATCGCACCCATAGTCAATGCTGAAAAAGCTTTCCCTGACATGCTCTTGAGGACTCACTAGGGGAGCTGGAAACTGAAATTAAAAATAAGTTGCCAATGACTTTGAGAGGATCAGAATTACACAGATGCGGTCCCAACTCAAGCTGGGGCATAAAATCAGGTATAGTATTTGTCAAAAGAATTAACAGCCATTCAGATGTCTGGTAAAAAATCCATTCAATTCAGATTGTGTTTATTTGGTTGTAGTAGGCCTTGAGGAAAAATAAAGGCAGGGGAGAACAGTGGAAACAGCCCTTCCTATTGATAAAAAGGTAAAAATAAACCTCTCAACTTGTTTGATGACAGGTCTCTAGAAAACTACTTTCCTCCTTTATGTAAGGAAATGAAGTTGTTATAAAATGTTTTGTGAGAGAAGAGCCCTTATAGTGTACAGTGCTTGTACAGATGGATTCTTATGCAAACAGGGTTACCAACTATGGGTTGGGAAATTCATGGACATTTGGGGGGTGGAGTCTGGGATAGGCAGGGTTTGAGGCATAGAGGGGCCTTAGAAGGGTATAGAATCTACTCTCCAAAACAGCTTCAGGGAAACTGATCCCTGTTGTAATTCTTGGAGAGCTTCAGGCCCTGCCTGGAAGTTGGCAATTGCATTTTTAAACAATTAGTATGAGGGTCAAAAGTGTCTTTGGGGAAATGTTATTAAAACTCCCAAAACTATGAAGGAGAGTTTCTATTTTTTTTTTTTAATTATGCTTATTTTTAGTAGGAATGAAGTCAAGAGTAGGCTCATATAAACAGGCCACTTTTTTCTTGAGAGTTATGAACTTACTACTTTTTCCATCCTATTACCTTTTGCCTTCTGCTCCAGATTATGATCACTGGTCTTTGGAGACTAACAAACTTTACATGATTAACTTAACATGATTTTACAGAAATAATTTTGTATAAAAACCCAGGAACCCCAAGTTTTGTCACATAAAGTCCATAGATCACGGAAGGTGTTTAATTACAGCATTTATTTCATTAGTCCCATGTCAGCCATCAAAAATTGCTCTTTCAAAATGTTTGGCTCTCATTTTATCAAATACTCACAGTATGTTTAACACTGTTGCTAGAAAAATGTAGTGTGGAATTAGCAGAACTGCCCTAATTATGTTTGTTGTGTACCAAGGTCAGTTTATCTTTGCTAAAACCTTAACATTCATTGTGCAAAGAGCTGTCTGTGTGATATTACTAGGTTGTGCCATTCTGCAGATAAGGGTGATTTATAGTCTTAAAAAAAATCACATCCAGGACACAAGGTGGTACATGTGGTAGTCTTTGTTGAACTAGACTCCCATATGTATTACCTAATAGATGGTTGGCATGTTCTTTTGTAAAGCAGTTACTGAAGGTGTAAAACTACCTAAAAACTACCTAAAAACCTAAACACCTAAAAACTACCGTCCTGCAGATCTCTGAAGAAGTCCTCGGGTTCTCCACAAGGAAGAACAAGGACTGGTTTGATGAGAACAATCAAGAGATCCAAGAATTACTGGCAAAAAAGAGATCTGCCTACCAAGCACATCTTGCTCAGCCCTCCTGTCCTGGGAAAAAAGCAACCTTTCGCGCTGCATGTAGCAACCTCCAGCGCAAGCTTCGAGACATTCAGAACGAGTGGTGGACCAAGCTTGCAGAGAGAACCCAGCTGTGTGCAGACACTGGTGATTTAAGAGGGTTCTACGAAGCCCTGAAGGCAGTATATGGTCCATCATATCAGGCTCAGAGTCCCTTGCATAGTGCAGACGGCCAAGTGCTCCTCACAGACAAGGCATCCATATTGAACCGGTGGTCGGAGTATTTTCAGGTTCTCTTCAGTGCCAACCACGTAGTTCAAGATTCAGCAATCCACCTCACCCCACTTCAACCGGTGAAAACAGAGTTGGATGAGATCCCCACCCTAGAAGAGACTGTTAAAGCCATCAAGCAACTGAAAAGTGGCAAGGCAGCAGGAGTTGATGGAATTCCACCAGAGATCTGGAAGCATGGGGGCACAGTACTACATAGCTCACTTCACAAAGTACTTGTCACCTGCTGGGAACAAGGCAAATTACCACAGGACTTTCGTGATGCAATCATCATCACCCTATACAAGAACAAAGGGGAAAAGTCAGACTGCTCCAACTACCGGGGGATAACCCTGCTCTCCATCGCAGGCAAAATCCTTGCCAGAATACTCCTGAACAGACTGGTGCCCACCATTGCAGAAGAACTCCTCCCAGAGAGCCAGTGCGGCTTCAGAGCTAACAGGAGCACCACCGACATGGTATTTGTTCTCAGGCAGCTCCAAGAGAAATGCAGGGAACAGAACAAGGCTCTGTATGTGACTTTTGTCGACCTTACCAAAGCTTTCGATACCGTTAGCAGGAAAGGCCTGTGGCAAATCTTGGAACGTTTAGGATGTCCCCCAAGGTTCCTCAGCATGATCATCCAGCTACACGAAGACCAGCGAGGCCAAGTCAGACACTGCAACGACCTCTCGGAGCCCTTCCCAATAGGCACAGGTGTAAAGCAAGGCTGCGTTCTCGCGCCAACTCTCTTTACGATCTTCTTTAGCATGATGCTTCAAAGAGCCGCAGTAGATCTAGATGATGACGATGGTGTCTACATCCGCTATCGCACCGATGGCAGCCTGTTCAACCTGAGGCGACTAAAGGCCCACTCCAGGACAATGGAAAAACTCATCCGAGAGCTACTGTTTGCTGATGATGCTGCACTTGTCTCCCACTCGGTATCAGCTCTGCAGCATATGACGTCCTGCTTTGCAGAGGCTGCCAAGCTATTCGGCCTAGAAGTTAGTCTGAAGAAGACAGAAGTTCTCCACCAGCCTGCACCCCAGGAAGGTTATCACCCTCCCTGCATCACTGTGGGTGAATCAGTTCTGAAGACAGTCCAGCAGTTCAGCTACCTGGGGTGCATCATCTCCTCAGATGCCAAGATCGACAAGGAGATTGACAACAGGCTGGCAAAGGCAAACCGTGCATTTGGCCGACTGCACAAAAGAGTGTGGAGCAACAAGCATCTGAAAAAAGGCACAAAGATCAATGTTTACAAAGCGGTTGTGATGACAACCCTCATCTACGGCTCCGAATCGTGGGTTTTATACCGTCATCACCTGCGACTTCTTGAGCGCTTTCATCAGCGCTGCCTTCGCACCATCCTCAACATCCACTGGAGTGACTTTGTGACCAACACTGAAGTCCTCAAGCGGGCGGAGGTTACCAGCATCGAGGCACTGCTGTTGAAGACGCAGCTGCGCTGGGCAGGGCATATTTCTAGGATGGAAAACCACCGCCTTCCCAAGATTGCCCTGTATGGCGAACTCTCCACCGGCCATCGAAATAGAGGGGCACCAAAGAAGAGGTACAAGGACTCCTTGAAGAAATCCCTTAGCACCTGTCACATCAACCATCACCAGTGGTCTGACCTAGCCTCAGATCGCAAAGCATGGAGGCACACCATCCACCAGGCTGTCTCTTCCTTTGAGAACGCACGCATAGCTGGTCTTGAGGACAAAAGAAGATTGAGGAAGAATCGCACTGCTACGGCGCCAGCCCTAAATCAGACTTTTCCCTGCAGCCGCTGCGGCCGGACCTGCCTGTCCCACATTGGTCTTGTCAGCCACCAGCGAGCCTGCAGCAGACGTGGACTATTGCACCCTTCTTAAATCTTCGTTCGCGAAGCCAAGCCGAGAGAGACTGAAGGTGTGGAAAAGTGGAGTCTACACACACATTCCGAAAGTAATTTGAATTAGGAAGATAGACTTGCGCTATCAAGTTAGGGTTCAGTTATGATGATGGGTTTCTCTAACAATTCAAAAATTCAATTAGCTTAGTGAGCCTAGCAACATAGTAATATCACCTGCTGCTGCTCCTTTGGTGTTTTTGCAGTGCTAGTAAGATGTATGGATGGTTTTGGAGAGAAGCGACTCTTGATCTATCTTAGAGATCACAAAGGGGCAAGCAAGACTCCATCATGAATAATGTTATATCCCTAAGGTCATGACGCTACCACATCAAGTGCTTTTCAGTCCTAATTTTGCCATTGGTGTGCTTGCATGAGAAATAGTTTTAATACATCAGTACTTGGTTTCAGACATGTGGAAAACAGGCAGTTTTAATGTGCTTGCACCGACTTTCTGAACTGATTGAGGATCATACTGGAAGCTTGATTTCTGATTGCATTTCAACCTTCCTGCATTTTCAGTGCATATGGTTTTAGATTTTGATCTATACCATCACCTTGAACTGTGTCTAGAAACCAATATGGTTCCACAGAGAACCCACACATCCATTAAATTAGTAGTCATTCCATTTAGGCTTTATGACTCTAAATAATGACAGTGGATGAATGCTATCTAATGTCTTAATTCCGAGTAAAACATGTAAAATTTGACAATTAAAATAACTTGAATTCCCAGTTTGATACTCCTTAGGGGAAAAAAAAAGTTCTCTTAAGAAGAAACAAGAATTGTTTTGAGCAAAATCCAAGCAATAATTTAACATCTTTTGTGTCTCCAAACACTCTTCTGAAAGTCACAAATCATAGAAACCTGATGTTGAAGTCTTTTAAAATGCTACTAGCCTAAAGCTGGGAGATGAAAAACATGTGGCAGACCTCTCTAGCAAGAGTTCAGAAAAGGGAGGAGGGTAGAGAGGATGTTTGCATCTGCAATAGGAGCGCCTAAAAATACCCTGCGAGCCGACAGTTCACTTAAACCATTAATCCTCCATTGAAGACATTTCCACATTTTAATGGACTGCAATTAAACCCAATATTTCTTAATACCAGTGTCAGGTGTTTTTCAGCAATGGTGCAAATGAGTGCTTAGTGCTATAATTCTGGAGAGAAAGGCTCATTTGAACAGCCAAATATAAACACGAGCACATAATTCCATCTGCTTTTTGGCAATTTGTTGTTCCTTTTAGGTTCCCTTTCCCCGTTTGTCTTGTGGACACAGTTTGCAGGAAATGTCAGCCTGCATGATTGATAGTATAAGATTGGATGTACTGACTTCATGCTTTCATAAAGCAAGACAGCTGTTGGGAGAAACTTTTCCTTCAAGAGCTGGAAAGATTTAAATTTTCCATCTCTTTGACTATTTGGCTTGATGAAGAATTGGTTTTACCAGGCAAGTAAATAAAAGAATAAAGATGTACGAGGAGGTCATTCAAATGATCTTTATATAGCAATTACAGAGAGGGAACACAACACCACATTTGGATTCTGTTTTGAGCCTTAGATGTTCTATTCGCTAAAATAATCTATTTTTTAAAAAACTGGCCTGTTGTCAGTTATGGTAGATGGAGTTCCGGGAGCACAAGTGTGCTTTCTCCAGTCCCTGCTGGTAATAGGAAAGTACATTTGTGTGCACTGATGTGAATGGTTGGATCAGCTATTGTTGCAGCAATGCTTGGAGTGCAGATATTGCATGCCTGACAGTGTAAGCTACTGGCTGAAAATCAGCATGTAAAGGTGTTGGCCTTTGTGGGTAAGGGGTGGGGGAGGAATCCCTGGTTATTGCTTTGCATTATTGTAACTGTTGTGTCCTAGGCTCAAATGGGAGAACTGTTACTTTTGGAGGGAACTGTTACTTTTGGAGGGAAGCTGAACAAGCCAAAGCTTGTACTCCACACCAGGGTTCCAGAGAAGGCCTAAGCGTCCCCAATCAGGGGAAGGATTGAAACATAAGTAGCCAATCAACATCTAGGCTCATACTGTACCCTGATAGGCCCTTAGGGCCCTGTAAATAGCCAATCCATGTACATAGTTAAGGACCAATCAGAAGGGGGCAAGAATTGTATAAAGGAGCGGGAAGTTTGAATAGAGCTCAGTCTGTGTGTGTGTTCCTGAAGTAAAGCTTGCTGAAATCACTCTCCGATTCTGGTGTCTTACTGCGCCGACCCCAGTACTTTACAGTAACATTTGTTTGGAAGGGGTGACTGGCCAGTCAGAGAAGAAACTGAACGGACAGCTGTGGTGAGATCATGAATTCTTTTAGTGGTTCTTGCTATCATAAAGAGTAAACAGGGTACATACCTAACAAGTGAAAGGCTGTGAGTCAGATTGACCTGTTTCTTCTATAACAGGAGTAGGCAGATTTTAAAGGGGAGAGAGCTTCTACTGTGACTAAACTTATGGACTCTCTGGAGTACATCTTAATAAAGTAAGTCTGTCATGATCTGGGGCCTAGTGCAGCCTAGAGGGGAGAAGCCTGCCTAAGAGTTGATAACAGGGGCCTACATCTCCTAGGAAACCATTATCCTCTGTCCCTCTGAGTGGGTAGCAGAGTTTTGGAGGGAAAACTAGCCCAGAGGGGTGGGATCTGGGAGGCAATCATTAAAAGGCCCAGCTAGAAAGGGAAATTGTTCTCTCTGGAGAGGTTGCAGACAGTGCTTTTTGGAAAAGCTATAGCAGGAGGGTTATCTCAAACTAAGGAGGTGGTGAGTTTTGGCAATAGAGGAAGGGAATGTTTAGTCAGATGCATCAGGGCTTTTATTTATTTACATCAACCTTTACTGTTTCTTATTTCACTGTTGCACTAAATTTTTAATTACCCACTTAATTACATAGCTTTTGAGCACTTACAATAAATTGTTAAAATGCTTGGGTCCTCATGTCTCTGGTCACGGTTAAAAGGTTTTGCTAACAGGGAAAATACAGGCGTTGGGTGGGTGCTTTGGGTCTTCCCATACAGACTCTTACCAGAGTGGTGGCAACCAGTAGAAAGGCCTTCCATATCCCCTGCTGTGTGACAAAGTCAGAAAAGCATTTTCCCTTTGTTACATCTCAGGCTGATTCTGCACTCACCTTGGCCTGGGGCAGGCTTCCGTTTCCGCATGGAGCAAACTGGTGATTTTGCACCAGTTGTTCCTCACTGCCATTTTGCATTGGGGAAACGCATGATTTGCCACGCTGCAGTGTAAACCTGAAAAAACAGGTTTACACTGTGGCGGGGCAAATCACAGGTTTGCCCTGCACAAAATGGTGGCTTGGAGCAACTGGCGCAAAATCTCCAGTTTGCTCCATGCGGAAACGGAAGCCTACCCCTGACCAAGGTGAGTGCAGAATCAGCTACAGTATTTCCCAGAACTTTCTGAACCATCATTTATAATAAAGCGGGTGTTATCTTTCAATACTCTGTTGTTTTATGGAATAAAGAATATACATAGTCCAAGTGAGATTAATAAAAGGGAACACAAACTGTGGCAAATCAAATGCAAGACTGATCAGGCAGGCAAAAAGGGACTATGAGGAGCATATTGCAAAAAACATAAAGACCAACAATAAAAATTTCTTCAAATATATTAGAAGCAGGAAACCAGCCAGGGAGGCAGGGGGCCCTTGGATGACAAAGGAGTAAAAGGATTACTGAAGGAGGATAGGGAAATGGCTGAGAAGCTGAATGCATTTTTTGCCTCAGTCTTCACTGTGGAAGATGAAAAGTGTTTGCCCGCTCCAGAACCAGTAATTTTGGAAGGGGTGCTGAAAGACCTGAGTTAAATTGAGGTGACAAAAGAGGAGGTCCTACAACTGATTGACAAATTAAAACTAATAAGTCACCAGGTCCGGATGGCATACATCCAAGAGTTCTGAAAGAACTCAAAGTTGAACCTGTGGATCTCCTGACAAAAATATGTAATCTTTCATTGAAATCTGCCTCCATTCATGAGGACTGGAAGGTAGCAAATGTCACCTCCATCTTTAAAAAGGGTTCCAGAAGAGATCCGGGAAATTACAGGCCAGTCAATCTGACTTCAATACTGGGAAAGTTCGTAGCAACCATTATCAAGGACAGAATGAGTAGGCAAACTGATGAACACGAGTTATTGAGGAAGACTCAGCATGGGTTCTATAAGGGAAGATGTTGCCTCACTAACCTATTACAGTTCTTTGAGGGGGTGAACAAACATGTGGACAAAGGGGACCCAATAGATGTTGTTTACCTTGACTTCCAGAAAACTTTTGATAAAGTTCCTCATCAAAGGCTCCTTAGTAAGCTCAAGAGTCATGGAGTAAAAGGATAGGTCGTCTTGTGGATCAAAAACTGGCTAATTAATAGGAAGTAGAGAGTGAGTATAAATGGGCAGTCTTCACAGTGGAGGAGGGTAAGCAGTGAGGTGCTGCAGGGCTCAGTACTGGGTCCCATGCTCTTTAACTTGTTCATTAATGATCAGGAGTTGAGAGTAAGCAATGAAGTGACCAAGTTTGCAGAGGACACTAAATTATTCAGAGTGGTGAGAACCAGAGAGGATTGTGAGGCACTCCAAAGGGATCTGTTGAGTCTGGGTGAGTTGATGCCAACGTGGCAGATGAGGTTCAATGTGGCCAAGTGCAATGTAATGCACATTGGGGCCAAGAATCCTAGCTACAAATACAAGTTGATGGGGGTGTGAACTGGCAGAGACTGACCAAGAGAGAGATCTTGGGGCCGTGGTAGATAACTCACTGAAAATGTCAAGACAGTGTGTGATTGCAATAAAAAAGGCCAACACCATGCTGTGAATTATTAGGAAGGGAATTGAAAACAAATCAGCCAGTATCATAATGCCCCTGTATAAATCGATGGTGCGGTCTCATTTGGAATACCGTGTACAATTCTGGTCACCGCACCTCAAAAAGGATATTATAGCATTGGAAAAAGTGCAGAAAAGGGCAACTAGAATGATTAAAGGTTTAAAACACTTTCCCTATGAACAAAAGTTAAAACGCTTGGGGCTCTTTAGCTTGGAGAAACTTCGACTGTGGGGTGACATGATAGAGGTTTACAAGATTATGCATGGGATGGAGAAAATAAAGAAGTTCTTTTTTCCCTTTCTCACAATACAAGAACTCGAGGGCATTCAATGAAATTCCTGAGCAGTCAGGTTAAAACGGATAAAAGGAAGTACTTCTTCACCCAAAGGGTGATTAACACATGGAATTCACTGCCACAGGAGGTGGCAGCAGCTACAAGCATAGCCAGCTTTAAGAGGGGATTGGATAAAAATATGGAGCAGAGGTCCATCAGTGGCTATTAGCCACAGTGTGTGTGTGTGTGTGTGTGTATATATATATATATATATATATACACACACACACACACACACACACACACACACACACATATTGGCCACTGTATGACACAGAGTGTTGGACTGGATGGGCCATTGGCCTGATCCAACATGGCTTCTCTTATGTTCTTATGTTACATTCCCATACCCTCCCAATGCTTTCAGAGTACAGATGTTGCACCACTGCAGTCTGAAAGGGACAGCTGAAAAAGTTAATCTACAAACTGTTTGAGTTACTTCAAGAATGACTAATAATCACAAGTCCAGGTGATATGGGCCAAAACAGAATTTGTGAATTCCTACATTATAGAAGTTATTTGACTTATACTGCCTAATGAGATCTGCAATAAACAGTCTTGTTCTATTCTTACAACCTCCACGTAATCCTGGCACACTAAAAGAGAGTGTTAGGCTATCTGGGGAATGTGTGTGATCTTCAGTTTCATTGTCTTACTTAGTACTGATAACATTGACTGGTTAGCAGAGTACTGTGCGTGGTTCCTGTCCACTGATGCCTGGGTATGGCTGAAATATGTCATTCCATTATCTCTTTTCAGTATCACTTCAGATCTGTTGCAAAATAACTAGGGAGAAGAACTACTGGGATCAATAGATTTAGAGCTAGTCAAAATCTCAATAATTACTAGTCATAACTTAATTTATTGATTTAGTCCATGTATACCCCACCTTTCTCCCCTAATGGAGACCCAAAGTGGCTCACAGCATTCCCTTCCATTTTATCCTCACAACAACCCTGGGGAGTAGCTTTGGTTCAGAGAGACAGTGACTTGCCCAAACTCAACCAGCAAGCTTCCATGTCAGAGTAAAGATTTGAACCTGGGTCTTCCAGATCCTAGTCTGACACTCTAACCCTGCACTGCATTGGGCTCTCCTTATTCTCTTCCCCTTACTCTCTTACTTTTTACTCTCTTCGGCTCAGTTTTGGATCCCCACAACAATTGAATCACTTATACAAATATAGAGACTCAATTCCATAATACTAACTAGAAAAAAGCTACTGGCTAGGGAAAAACCAGGTTTTAATATTTTTATGTAGCCACTTTATTGCGAGAACAACAGAGACATTTATCATTAAATACTTAAAAAATGGCTTTTAGAAAACTAAAAACTGCTAAAAACCATATAATGGTCTATGCAGTGTATCAGATTTATTCCTGGCTCATCCAAAAATAAAACACCCACCTGTGTGTTGTGTTAAGTGCCATCAAGTCTTTTCCAACTTATGGCAACCCTACGAATTAATGTTCTCCAAAACATCCTATTGTTAATGGTCATTCTCTGGTCTAGTGCCTAAAAATGTGAGAAGTCATCCCCTGACTTTTGCTGGGCCCTTGACTTCTGCCATATGGTGATTGTAATTCTTTCCTGTTTTATGGAACTACTGATTACGCACACAAAGTCCCCAAGAGCACTATGTCAATGATGGTTATATCATTTATGTCACTGCAGTACAGGGAAGAACTAGCAGGTGACTGAAGAAGAAGAAGATATTGGATTTATATCCGCCCTTCACTCCAAAGAGTCTCAGAGCGGCTCACAATCTCCTTTACCTTCCTCCCCCACAACAGACACCCTGTGAGGTGGGTGGGGCTAGAGAGAGCTGTCACAGCAGCTGCCCTTTCAAGGACAACCTCTGCCAGAGCTATGGCTGACCCAAGGCCATGCCAGCAGGTGCAAGTGGAGGAGTGGGGAATCAAACCCAGTTCTCCCAGATAAGAGTCCACGCACTTAACCACTACACCAAACTGGCTCTCCTGAATTCCTGATTAGCCACCTTGCAGTTTCACAGAAAAGTAGAGTGAAATTTATTATGGCAAAAGACAGAAAAGCATCAGATCCCACAAAACTGTTCCTTCAAAGTACCTGAAATGCCAGTGTGGCAAAAATGTGTCCTCTATACAATCTCAAAGAGAACAGAAATGTTTCTAAGTCTAAAGGAAAATAATATTTTCCTCACTTCTCTCATGTGGGAGAATGCAGTGGCAAAGAGCCAAAGTGCTTCAGATCTTGAGTAGGCAAAAAAGCAGGATAGAAAAACAATAAATAATAAGCATATCCTGAGCCAATGTTTTAGAAAGCTCCATTATGTTAAAAGAGAAAGAACCTTTCTGCCTACTGTGACAGTTTTCTGTTTACATGGACGTTTTGCTTAGAAAAGTTGCATTCAGCACTGGAGCCCACCACCTGTAGTCTGTAGTGGTGCTGTTCTGTTCATTCTCTTACATGCGTGGACCAAGCCTCAGATCTTTAGAAATACTCCAGTTGCTGATATTCATGCCAAGTTAAATGCTTTATTATCTTCATAATAATCTTGTGAATTAAGACCCTATTGTTCAGTTTCCCAGAAGAGTGAACAGTGGTTCAGAATACAATGGGGTGGGTTGGGAATAAGGAAATGACCTAGTCTTTTCTTGTCCGTTTAATGGAGGTATGATGCAGAAATCACTGGGTGAGGTTTTCTATGGTACAGAGCTAAATGATATCATCTGCTCATTGATGCCAATTAGCTGTGCTATCCAGAGCAGAATCACACCTTTCCAGACAACTGACTAAATCACTGTTAAAGGGACAACTGTTTCAAAGCTTGGTAGCCTTTGTTGAGAACCACATATGCCCTAAATGCATCTTGAAGGGTGAGATTAAAAACATAAATAGAATGATTTGACCAACGTCACCCAGTGAATCATGGATGAAGTGATCCAGTAAAGATAATAGCCAATAGACTGCACTGCTATCAACAAATGTAATAAACCTAAAGGCCGAATAAGGGCTATCAGCACTTCTGACGGCTTTGCTCTGGTACAACAGGAAGTGAAATAAACTGATAATATGACAGTACTCATGACAGCTGAAATGATAAGACATGAGAAGAGATTCAGCCTCTGAAAACATCTGGTGCACACATGTCCTGCATACTCTGACAGTGAAAATTTAAACGTCAACACAATGTGCTACAAAAGAATCCCAGGTATTGTGGAAATGTGGAATACTGTAGCTACAGTACATAGTTCTGTAGCTATTCCACATTAGTTCTTTAGATTAAGCACATCGTGTATCCTTTACACACCTAGTAAGCAAAGTCATGGTTATAATTCCATATTGGAGGCTTGGGATAAGAGACTAGTGTCAGGCCACCTAACAAGTTCATGAATGAGCTGATATTTGATCAATGGAAAGACTTTTTGCTTTACAGCTCAGTCTCTTAGTTGTACTAGCTCAAATAATATTTCTAGTCTGAAGTAACAGTTTTGTAAACATAGAACCAATAAGAAATCACATTTACTTTGTACATTACAACACATCCATTCTCAACTTACTGTAGCTGCTGAATCTTTCCTGTCAAGCACCAACCCTCTATATGGCATATATCTGCAAGGGAAATCTTTGTGTATGGCTATGTGCAAGGAAATATGGGTTGAAGAGAATGTTATACAGAACTGAGAATGGACTAAGTAGCAGCACATCCTTATTTTCCTATCTTCCCAAATAATATGAGTACTGATAATATGACAGTACTCATGATAGCTGAAATGATAAGACATGAGAAGAGATTCAACCTCTGAAAACATCTGGTGCACACATGTTCTTGTGTTGGGATATAAGAGAACTAGCACTCATCATCAGGGCTTTTTTTGTAGCAGGAACTTCTTGCATATTAGACCACACACCCCTGATGTAGCCAATCTTCCAAGAGCTTACAGGGCTCTTAGTACAGGGCCTACTGCAAGCTCTTGGAGGATTGGCTACATCAGGGGTGTTTGGCCTAATATGCAAAGGAGTTCCTGCTACAAAAAAAGCTCTGCTCATCATGCAGACTTTAGAAGTACAAAAGGACTTTATTCTCACCTACCAGCAAATGTTTGAGAAGGAGCCTTTATGCCAATGGCTCTTCATGTCCAAGCTGAAGAGTGAGAGAGATTGATACCAGCACCAATGTCAGAGGAAGAGTTACACTGACCAGTCGGGTAAGGGGTTTGCAATTCACACACCCCTTGCAGTTGTATTGCTTTTCCACAGCTTTATAATCTTGACCACAGAAGGCAGCAATTTTTCAAAAACAACAACAGCAAAAACACCCTAGCCAGGAATTTGCCTTATTGCTGTCTGAGCTCTAAATAGGGATGGGCACAAACCACAATTTTGTGATTTGTCTTCATTTGCGGCTGAACCATGAGATGAAACATGAATAAACCAGGAGGTTTGTGAACAAACCAAAACAGTTCATGACCCCTGCTTTCTGCTCAACACTGCTTCTCACAGGGAACAGAAAGCAGGGATTTAAATGGCTCTGAACCCTGTTTTCTGCTCCCTGTGAAAAATAGTGGAGCATCAGGGAGCAGAAAACTGCTCCCTGCAGCTCAGTTGTTTTTACTGAAGAGCAGAAAGCAGGGGTTTAAATGGTTCAGAGCCAATTAACTCCCTGCTTTCTATTCACTATGAGAAGCAGTGGGGAGCAGAAAGTAGGGGTCATGAACTGGTCTTCATGAATCACCATGAACTGCCTTAAAATTCATGGAAATTCGTGGACTTCCGGGGGAGCTGAGCTGCTTCCTGTAACAGGAGCAGGCTGGAACTTCTGTTCGGGGTAGTGGAAGGCAAATTAATGCCTACTTTTCTCAGAGATTAGTCCAAGATATGCACAAGAAACTTTGAGGAGATTTACCTTGGCTAAAAGGGAGTCCCGGGGGGGGGGGGGGCTCCTTTGAGGCTTTGAGGAGTCTTCGGAGAAGAGTTGCATTTCCATCATCTGCAGAAGTTCTCATAGTCATTTATTTGATGTAAGCTTGACAGAATCCTAACCTTCTTGGACTTTGTTAAACAGCTAAAGCTACGCAAGAACGGTGTGCATCTGGATAACTGATAGAGAAGGTACAGATGATTATCTTTCATTCCGGGACTATTTGCAGTTAAACAGAATAAACTCAGAACGTGGGAAATGGAAATCTAGTAAGCTTGGAAGAAGAAGGGAGGAAGAGGTGAAATTTGGACTTTGTAAATTTAAAGGACAGTGCTAAAAAGTGGAAAAGAATTTATTGTTTGGTCTACTTGCGGTTTTGAAAAAAGAGCATCATCATCACAGACCTGCAGCATATGCAATCAACACAGGAAGTACATCAAGCATCATGAGATCTCCTTACCAGTGGAAACAGGATTTGGTGGCAAGTAAAGCAGGAAGCAGAGGAAGAAAAGCCTACTCTAGGATTATAACACCATTGAGAAACATCAGCGGCCATTGCTTGGAGGTTAAAATTAAAATAATGTTTTTAAAGTATTGGGGACATTAAAAATTGTTGGAATTGATTGAGATGATAAGAAGAGGATAAATTCTATTGGACATATCGTTTGTAACGGACTTTAGAAACCTTTAAAAGAAAAAGGGAAAAAAAGTTGCAGAAAGCAGTAAAAAGCCGCGATCACCATTTTGAAGGATTTAAAAACTTTAAAAATTAATATTTTAGTCTGGGAAGCTCTGAGGATGGCGAAATTAGGCTTGTTGTAAAAAGCAAGCTCTAATCTTTTGAACTGGATAGTTAAAGTTCAAGTTGGTGAGATCAAAATTTTTGGTGTTTTTAAATGTCAGAACACAAGCAAGGCCGTACAAGGGCCACTTCATTGGAGAAATTGCAGGACCAGTTAGAGGTAATGGAGGCTAGAATGATGAAAGGTATGAAAGAGATGATAATTGCATCAAAAAAAGAAATTATAGAAGAAATTTAAAAAGATATGGAAGATCTCAGGAAGGAGACAGAAAAAACATCTAAAAAAGTGCAGGAGGTAGAAGGGAGAATGAAAATACACGACTCCTCCTTGTTGAAAATACAAGAAAAAGTGACAATCCATGACTGCAAATTGATGGAGACTCAAATACGTTTGAGAGGAGTACCTGAAAAGGAAGATGGTGACTTGAAAGAGTATATAATAAAAATAATTGTAGAATTTTTAGAGGAAGATCCTGAAGAGACTAAAATTATGTATGACTATATGTATAGAGTGAACTCACTCTATGCCAAGAAAAATAATCTACCAAGAGATGTTGTTATAAGATACATGACAAAAGAAATGGTGGGAAAGATCATGAGTAAAAACTTTGAAAAGACATTGCTAGTGGGAGGCAGCAGAGTAAGAACCATGAAGGAGTTGTGAAGTCAAGTGATAAATGATAGAAGAACATATAAAAAACTGACAGAAAAACTACAGGACAATGAAATGAGGTTTAGGTGGATAATACTTGAAGGTTTGAGCTTTGAACTTCAGGGGAAAAGAATCACAATCACAAATGCACAGGAATTCCATAGTTTTTATGAAGAAAATAAAGAATTTGCACCATGATGGATTACAAATTATTGTCTTGGAAAGTAAATGGACTAAATTCACCACAAAAAAGAAGGGCAACGTTTCATTGGATTAAAAAACAAAATTGTAATATAGTTTGCTTACAAGAAGTGCATATTAAACAAAAGGATTACAATTTTTTATGGAATAAACAATTGGAATTAGAATTTTTTTCACTGGCTGAACAGAAGAAAAGGGGAGTGATTTTTTTTTATCAAACAAGAATTGGAGCCAAAATTAGTGTTCAAAGACAAAGCTGGAAGATTTGTGGCAGTAGAAATAATATTAAATGCAAAGAAAATGTTATTGGGATTATATGCGCCTAATGGTGCAAAGGATGTTTTTTTAAAAGATATCACGCAACAACTTGATGAACTGATGTATGACCAAGTTTTGATAATGGGAGATTTTAATGGAACAATTAAGAACTCTTTGGATAGATCTGGGGAAAAAAAATGATAACAAGAAAAATTGCCAAAGTCCTTTTTTGAACTGGTCAGACAAGAAAATTTGGAGGATATATGGAGAAAATTTAACCCTGAGATGTGGGATTATACCTTTTTTTCAGCGAGACATAAAACTTTTTCCAGAATTGACTTGTTGTGGGGCACTAAAGATTTAGGTCTTATAACAAGGAAAATAGAGATTTTACCCAAAATTGGGGCTAATCACAACCCAATAATGTGGATTACAAAATTGTCTAAGAAGTTGAGAAGATGGAGATTGAATGAAGATTTGCTACAGAATAAAGAAATAATGACATACCTAGAAAATGAAACTAAAGCTTTCTTTGAAGTGAATGATATAGAGGATATGGAATTTCAGATGGTTTGGGATGCCTATAAAGCAGTAATGAGAGGATTATTGATTACCTTGAATAATAAAGATAAAAGAGCAAAAGAAAAACAGCTGTTGGACATTCAGAATGAAATAAAGAAAAAAGAAGGGGAGTTGAGGAAAAGGCCAGGGAAAAAGAAAATTATAAGGGAAATTACAATATTACATATGCAAATGAGACATTTGTTAAATAAAGAATTGGAAAGGAATTTGAAAAGACTGCAGCAGAAATCTTTTGAGGGAGCAAATAAACCTGGAAAGTATTTGCCTTGGCAACTGAAGAAAAAAAGAAAATAAAATTATTACTAAAATCGTGGTAGATGGAAGAGAGGTGGTTAGTCAGGAGGGAATAAAGAGAGAATTTTTTAAGTATTACGCCAAGTTGTTTAAAGGTGTTAAAATACAGAAAGAAAAGATGGATGAGTATTTACAAAAGATAAAAATAGAACCCTTAACAGAAAACATGTGAAAAGTTTTGAATGATCCAATTGAAAAAATTGAAATTGAGGCTGCAATTAATGCAATGAAAAATGGAAAGGCACCTGGGCCGGATGGATATACAGCTAAATATTTTAAAACCTTTAAAGATGAGTTAACACCGAAATTGAAGAAGTTGATGAACATGGTAAGAGTAAAAGGGAAAATACAAAACACATGGAAGGAAGCTGTTATTTCGTTGATACCAAAGGAAGATAGAGATGTCACAAATGTAAAAAATTATAGACCAATTTCATTATTAAATAATGACTATAAAATATATACAAGAATCTTGGCAGAATGGCTTAAACAATATTTGATAAATTTTATAAAGGAGGATCAAGCAGGGTTTCTTCCCAAAAGGCAAATAAGCGACAATATCAGAACTGTTGTAAATATTGTAGAATATTATGAAAGACATCCAGAAAAGGAAGTAGCATTATTCTTTGCGGATGCAGAGAAAACATTTGACAATTTAAACTGGGACTTTATGTTTGCAGTAATGGAGAAAATGGAGTTGGGAGAAAGCTTTATTAGAATGATAAAAGCAATATACACTGAACAACGTGCAAGGCTATGTATAAATGCAGATCTTACAGAAGATATAATAATTAGTAAAGGCACAAGACAAGGTTGTCCGCTTTCCCTATTGTTGTTTATAATGACTCTTGAAATATTACTGATGCAGCTTCAAGAAGACAAAGAAATAGAAGGATTAAAAATAAAAGGATTTACTTACAAATATAGAGCATTTGCAGATGATATAACGTTTATAAATGAAAACCCCATACAAGTTACACCCTTGTTGTTAGCTAAAATACAAGAATATGGGGAGTTGGTGGGACTTTGTATTAAGAAAAATCAAAATTTCTATGCAAAAATATGCAATTAAATAAGCAACAAAATTTACAGAGATTAACAGGCTGTGAAGTTACCTCCAAGGTAAAATATTTGGGTGTTGAGATAACAATGAAGCATATTGATCTATTCAAAAACAATTATGAGAAGCTATGGCGTAAAATGGATAAAGATATGTTAAAATGGAACAAACTTAATTTGTCATTGCTGGGTAGAATTGCTGCAATTAAAATGAATATCCTACCAAGAATAATGTATTTGTTTTAAACTATTCCCATTGTGAAAGAAAGTAAACAATTTAATAAATGGCAAAGGAAAATTTCAGAATTTGTGTGGGCTGGGAAGAAACCAAGGATTAAAATGAAAGTTCTGACAGATGCAAAAGTGAGAGGTGGATTTCAACTACTGAATTTAAAATTATATCAAGAAGCAGTTTGTTTGGTGTGGATAAAAGAATGAATAACGCTGTTAAACAAAAAGCTCTTAGTGCTGGGAGGTCATGGAAATAAATTTGGCTGGCACGCGTATTTGTATTATGGAAAAAAGAAGATGGACAGTTTTTTCTCTCACCATTATATAAGAAATAACTTGTTAAATACATGGATGAAGTACAAGAAATATGAGGATGAGAGAAAACCGTTATGGATAGTGCTGGCTGAAGTAATATAAATAAGAGCTGAAATAGGTAAAGAAAAGTGGTTGTTATATAATCAATTATTAAAAATACAGAGTGGCAAAGTAGAATTGAAAACTGCTGAAGAGTTGAACAATAAACATGACTGGTTCCAAATGCAACAAATAAAGAGCTTGGTGGATAATGATATCAAAACTGAAGGGATAAGAAAAGAACAAACAGAAATGGAAATAGTTCTGCTTAGAGATAATGAAAAATTAATTTCAAAAATATATAAATTATTGTTAAAATGGTCTACGAAAGATGAAGTAGTGAAATCTCAAATGATTAAGTGGGCAATTAATGTAAATAAAGAAATACAGATGGAAACTTGGGAATACTTGTGGAAAAATTCTATGAAGCTTTCGACGTGTTATAGTATTAAAGAGAATTGTTTTAAAATGATGTATAGATAGTATATGACTCCTAAAAATTGGCAAAGATGAATAATAAGATGCCAGATAGATGTTGGAAATGTAAAAACATGAAGGATCTTTCTACCATATGTGGTGGACTTGTGAAAGGGCAAAAAAGTATTGGCAGATGATTCACCAAGAAATTACTAAGATTTTGGGATATGAATTTAAGAAATTTGCAGAGACTTTTCTGCTGGGATTACAAATGGAAAAATTTCCAAAAGAAGATAGGACAGTAATTTGGTACTTGCTTTCAGCTGCTAGGACATTATATGCGCAGTTGTGGAAGCAAGAAAAAATACCAGAAAAATGGGATTGGATTATAAAAGTTATGACATGGAGTGAAATGGACAAATTAACAAGAACATTAAGAGACTGATTTAGAAGTTTTTAAGAAGGAATGGGAAAAGTTCAGAAGATATGTAGAAAAAGAGTGGAAAGTAAAAGGACATTGGACAATTTTTGATAATGATTAAGTTTTAGAAGAAGAATATAAGTTTTTGTTTTAATAGTTAAGGGTACCTTTAAATATTAGCATTTTAAGTAATTAACACCGGCGGGGGTCAAGTAACGGGGGGGAGGGGTGGGTAGAAAGTAATATATGGGGTAGATAAAAGAAGTTATTAAGATTTAAGAAATAATTTTGTTACCATATGTTACTAATAAAATTGTTTAAAAACAAAATTAATGGAAATTCGTGAACTTCAGTTCATGACCTACAAACCAGCCAAAATTCATCATGAACTTTTGTTCATGAGCCAGTTCATGCCCATCCCTAGTTCTAACCACCACAAGTTTTCAATTACCAGAGTTTAAAAAATACAAATAAAAACTTAACCAATTAATCTCCGCCCCCTTGTTTTGTCTTTGTCAGGACAGAGGAACTGTCATGTGTGAGTGTTACAACAGAATTGCCTATAGGCTACAAAAGGAGTTATGTGAGGAGTTGACTGAACATGCAGGAAGGGAGAGTGGCATGAGTGCATTGGAACCATTCCCATGTGATTGCTGGATTATGGAAATGGTACATATGTGTGAAGGAAATGTCCATATGTACACTTCTCCCCCATACCAGCAGTTGGGGTAGCAGAATTCCCAATCACAGGGAAGAAGCAAACACTTCCTCCACATGTTCACACTATGTAGGTGACCCAACAATCACAGAGATGGAGCAGGGCCCCTGTGCTTGTGCCTACTTTCCCTCCCTGTACATTTAGACAATGTGTGGAGGGGTTATGTATGTTGTGATTAAATGCACTGCTTTTTTGAACATTCCCAGTGATGAGGAAGGAGCCTATGCATGTGAACTTCTTACATGTGTTGACACCATGGCCATAAGCTGTTGATTACATGGTGCATGAGCTATTGCATACTCACTCTCAATGTGTTGATTCCAACATATGTAATCTCATAAATAAAGCGTTACTCTTCCACAGAAACAGTGTGGGTGGAAAAACATGGCCTGATAATTAACTTTGTGCAGGGAGTGGATTCTCTCACATCCCTGACCAAAACTCTGAGGGTTATTTAAGGGTGGGAGGAGGGAAACAGTTGGATTAATGGATCACACAAACTACCCTCATATTGTTTGGGCAAATGTCTGCTGAAATTGTAACTAAAAGATCTTTGCTATAAATGAAATCTGGGACATCATTGATGCTGGATTTAATCCTGGGTAGTTCCTGGATCTGGCATGGGAGGTAGAAATAGCTGAACTTCTGGAAAACATTGATCAAGATGCTATCTTAGTGCAATGGAGCCATGATTAACTTCAGAAGAGGCAACTTTTTAGAAATGAGAGGATTTGTTGAAACTGAAAGAAAATGTTAGGAGGGTCAAATTAGAATATTTGGAGATAATTAAATCCACAATAATAGAAGCTCAACTAGAATGTATCCCACCAACTAGGAACAGTAAAAACAATGCCAAGAAGAAGTTTGCATAGTGTAGTTGTCAGTGTGTCCAACTAGCATCTAGAATCCCAAGTTCAAATCTCACTCTGCCATGGAAGTATTCTGGGTAGAGATAGGCATGAACTGGGTACAGATAGGAATCAATTGGATTTGAAATGTCCAAGTTATAGTCCCCCAAAGCAGCTGCCCCCAGGAAAGCTCAGCTTCAGCTCTCTCATGACTACTAACTCTTTTTTCTTCATACTGCAAAGTGAAAGCAGCTGAGTAAAGATGTCTACTCCTATACAGCAGAATAGGAACTTGATGATTGGCTCCCAGAGCTCCCCATCAAGCTATGGACAACTGCTATGGGTGTTTTTAGGGCTCCCAGAAGTCCATCCCTAGCTTTGCCTAGGAATCAATTGAATCAGCACCAGGTAGTCTTGCAAACAAATCATAAAAAATAAACAAACAATACACTGCAAAAGAAATACGTTTCATTTTTGGATCTGGGATGATGCAATTCCATGAACTGATTTCAAATGAA
Source organism: Heteronotia binoei (assembly GCF_032191835.1). Lineage (NCBI taxonomy): Eukaryota > Metazoa > Chordata > Lepidosauria > Squamata > Gekkonidae > Heteronotia > Heteronotia binoei. Next base: position 178,077 of record NW_026800050.1, read on the forward strand.
GCATGAATTGGCTTAATTCATTATTGGTTCATGCCCATCTCTAATGCTGGGTAACTTTGGGACAGTTGCACACTCACAGCCTAATCTACTGCACAGAGCTATGGTAAGGATAAATGTAGAAGGGGGAAATGTTATCAGTCACTTTGAATCCCCATTGGGGATTTATGTAAGAAAGTAAGTAAATAAATGAACGATGGTGAGTAGAGTCAAGAAAGCTATAAAAGGCAAGAAGGTCTCTTTTAGATAGTGTTTCCATTGCTGTTTTTGTTTAACTGTTTCTGGATATTTTTGTATGTATTTGAAACTGTTTAAATTCTGATTAAAAAAAACCTAGCTATTTTTATGATTTCCATACTCTTGATTTTTTAATGGTTTGTTTTACTAGGTTTTGTAAACCATCTTGAGACCCCATTTTGGCCAAGAATTTCCAGAGGGTAACTATTAAAAATAGATAAGCAACACAAACCAAATCCTCTTTGCCATTCCCAAGACAAAATCATTAAGAGGAGTCCCAATTAAGCATATTGTTTGGATTCAGATGGAAAGAAGACACAGGTAAAGACTCTTATCAGGTGTTCTGGGAATGTCCTGAGACATCTGCTGTACCTTTGCTCCTAAACTTCTTTGCTTTTCAAACTGTTTGTTGAAAGATTCTTCATGGTTTTACTCCCTAGTTTATGATGAAAAGTTAACCAAAGGCAATGTCATTGACTGGAGACATAGTAACACACCACCAATCTGAAGCTCTAGAACCATTCATTTGGGGAAAAATATTTCACCCACCAAGTATTCTTTCCACAGCTGAATTTGATCCTGTCTGTGTAAATTTTAAGTACCTTTTTAGGAAGGTTGTATAGTTACATGAATTTTGATGATCTATACCTTTCATACCTGCTCAGACTTGTGTGCTGTTTTTATTGCCACCCTAAATCAGGGCAAACTGATAGCTGTCCTCATAAATAATCCAGATATATAATTCAGTGTTATGAACTGAGACGCAATGCATAAAGAATAGGTGATAAAATATTATATAAACATTCCAAATATTAAAAGGCTGGCTTTTGGAACAGCTGCTCTGTTCTCTCCCGTCTGCTAGAATACTGACTAATATTAAAAGATTAGCATAAACAGTAAAGGGTGTTAAATGAGTTGACTTGACTGGAGAAAAATGAATGACCCAAGAAACCAGCCATGCATTTAAAAATGTGATGCAACATAAGAATTTATAGTTTCCTGTGTTCTTTGAATATGGCATGGCTTAGGATCCTAAGATGAAAGTATGTGTTTGGGGTGGAAGCTCAAAAGAATGTTAACAGACAATTAGAATACAAGCTTTAGAATTAGCTACAGTGTACCATTTGTTTTAATTTTTTGGAAATGATAAATAGTTGAACAATTTAAAACTGTGGACATGTCTGTGCATGTGTGTACGTGTGTGTGCATACTTTTAAGCATTATTGTCATGTAAAAACACGCTTATATATTTATGTGCTGTCAGGGACCAGAGACTGCATCCCCCTGAGTTATTGCTTCTAGTCCCCTGCCTGGAACCCCTGAACAAGAAAAACTTCCCAGATCTGTGGGTTCTCAAGTTTGCATGTGCACAAGAAAACCAGACCTTGTAAAATATATAAAAGTTTATTAAATTAGTAAAATAATTAACTATGCAGTACAATCTCTATAATTTAACACCAAGAAAAAAAAAGGTTGCTTACCTGTAACTGATGATCTTCGAGTGGTCATCTGTGCAGTCACACACATGGGTTATCCACCTGGATCGAACCCAACCTCGGAGAATTCAAAGCAATCTTAGGCATTAATTTTGGCGCGCATTCCCTCTTGGTCTGGGGAAGAGGTATCCACTGCGCATGCCTGGAGCGAGAGGAAGGCTCTCCATCCACCCAGTTTCTTCTAGCCACTGTATAGAGAAAAATGTTAATAAAGGAGAGCATAAACCAGCAGCAGGGAAGGCTGGGTGGGCGTGTGTGACTGCACAGATGACCACTCAAAGATCATCAGTTACAGGTAAGCAACCTGTTTATCTTCGTGGTCTCTGTGCAGTCCCACACATGGGTGACTGGCAAGCTGACCTGCCTGGAGGCGGGTGCTGGTTCTGTAATAGAAAGGCAGATTAATTATGCATATAGGAAGTAAAAGTAATGTACTTACAGAATAGAAGACTGGGGATGTCAGTCAAAAATGGAACGCAGGACAGCCTGTCCAAAGGACGCATCACCCCGAGCATGAACATCTAAGGCGTAGGGCGTGGCAAACGTAGATGGAGAAGACGGCACAGATGTCTTCCATCGGGACACCTCTGCAGAAGGCTGATGACGTGGAAACGGCTCGAGTGGAATGAGCTGGTAGTTGTTCGGGTACTGGCTGCTTAGCCAGTCGGTAGCATAAGGTAATGGCAGCCACAATCCATTTTGAAAATCTCTGGGTTGAGATTTTGTGTCCCTACTTGTGGGTTCCATATGCTACAAAAAGTCTAGTGTCAATACGGAAGGGACGTGTCTGTTCAATGTAGAAAGCAAGGGCCCTACTCACATCTAAATTGTGTAGGGTCCGTTGACCAGCATCAGTAGGACTTTGAAAAAAAGAAGGTAGAGTAGTTGGTTTCCCTAAATGAAATGGTGAGATGACTTTTGGTAGAAAGGAAGGGTCAGGGCGTAATATTACTCTGTCATGGTGGAAGATAGTGTATGGAGGATCTGCTCTGAAGGCACAAATGTCACTGACTCTTCTGCCAGATGTGAGTGCCACCAACAATGCCATCTTCCAAGACAAAAGGTGCAAAGGAATGAAAGGGCGGTTTCATCAGTGGCTCAGCACAAGGGATAAGCTCCAAGTGGGATGTAGCTGACGGACTGGAGGTTGGAGATTCAAGAACCCTTTTAGGAAGGCCTTCGTTGCGCAGTGGGAGAAAACAGTACATCCCTCAATGTGTGGATGGAAGGCTGAGATGGCCGCCAAATGCACTTTCAGAGAAGAGTAGATCAGCCCTGAGTCAGAGAGAGACAAAGTGTAGGTCAAAATCTGGGCTATAGTAGATAGTTCAGGATGAAAGTTATGTAGAGCAGCATATACCGAGAAGCGTTTCCATTTCAGGGAATAAGATTTTCTAGTGGAAGGTTTTCTGGCATTGAGCAGAACATGTTGAACGTCTGGGAGAAAATTCAAAAATTGATTTTCCAGGCAGTCAGTCATAGAAGTCCCGGCTTGTGGTGCAGGACTTTGCCTTCCTGTTGGGAGATTAAATTCCGGACTTGGGGAAATCGAAGGAATACACTGTTCGAAAGAAGGAGAGTGGTGAACCAAGGTTGACGGGGCCACCACGGGGTGATAAGAATACAGTTAGTCCAATCTAGTTTGATTTTCTGGAGTGTTCTTGTGATGAGAGGAATAGGTGGAAATAGGTAATGCAGTGGTCATGACCACAGGTGGAGGAAGGCGTCTCCCGCGGATTGGGGGGATGGAGGACCCCGAGTGTAGAAACGCGGGCATTGGGTGTTGTGTGGAGAGGCAAAGATGTCTATTGCCTGAATCCCGAATGTTTTGAAGACTGTTTAAAGGTAATGGTGGTTGAGGGTCCATTCGTGGTCGTTCACAAGATGGCAACTTAGTGTATCTGCCTGAATATTTTGAATTCCCGGCAGATGCACAGCTGTCAGAAATATGTTGTGAGCAATACTCCAATGCCATAGGGATAAGGCTCATCTGCAAAGGCGGACAGAAGCAGTGCCTCCCTGACGATTGATACAAAAGACAGTAGCCACATTGTCTGAAGTTACCTGAATGTGTTGACTGTGAAGGGTTGGCAGAAAGGACCTTAGAGCTCTGTGGACTGCCAAGAGTTCAAGACAGTTGATATGGAGGGACTTTTCATAGTCTGTCCACTGGCCCTGAACTGTTAACGTTCCGAAGTGAGCTCCCCAACCCCACTTCGAGGCGTCGGTCGTAACAATAGCAGATGGGGGTGCCCGTATGAACGGCATTCCAGTCAGAAGATGATGTTCTAATGTCCACCATCCCAGAACTAACTTAAAAACCAACAAGATTTTCCAGAGTATAAACTTTCATTAGTCAAAGCTCAATCAGATACAAATAAGAATGAAGTGACCTTTGAGTCACAAAAAGCTTATAGCCTAGAAAAAAATATGGTCTTTAAGGTGCTACTGTACTTGAATTTTATTCTTCAGCCATAACTGTGTAACATAGCTACCCACATAAAGCTAACTTGAATAGGCTTAGAAATGCTTTAAAAGACATTGAAGATTTTGCATTCACACCCACCCAGTATTTCTAGACTGTCATATTATTCTTCTACTCTGTCACTTTCATTGACACACTCATGTTTCTCCTTCCTCCTTTTGACATCACATGCCTCAAGGAAAACATTCTGGGCAGACTATCTTCTCTCTCTCTCTTTCTTTTGCTGTACTGTGGCATTAGTACTAGTTCCTGATTGTGATGACAGAACTATATGAGCCATTGCCTTGTTAATACTGGCCCCTGGCATTTTTATGGACCATGAATATGCTTTTATTGACTGACAGTTTGCTAATCCCGCTCTTATTTGCTGGGTATGTTGAAAGCCAATTAGACAATTAAAAAAATAAACCATTGTCAATTAACAGCCCAATGGACAGAGTCATTGATTTGCCTTAAAGCCTTTGGGTTTAATCTGGAGGTTGTTAAGTAGACCAGAGTGCAGAGTTCTCAGACAGAAACTGCAGAGTATTTCAGTAAGTGAGAGACATTTGGGTTCTTTTTGAAAGCTTCAAGTCTCCTCACTCAGGTTTGCCTCACGCCAAGCAAAATGACTTGAAAATACACTGGTTAATAATGATAATGCTATTAATATGGACTAGCCCCTGTATCCTCCCCATTTTCTATTGAGCATGTTGCTCCATATATGGGAGTTTCCTAACAATGAACTCTTTGCCCAACAGTCATGGAACAGGATACATATATAAGGAGCCAGCCAGAGTAGGCTTTTGTATTTATTTTGTGCTTCTGATTGCTCAAAGCCTGTTACATGCATCATCAGCATAGTCTTTATTTCTGTGGGAAATAGAAAAGAGTCATCAGCTGTATTGTCACACATTGTCACACATGCCTAATTAACATAACATAACAATATAACATATAATATTACAACAATGTGTTCTTGAGGGACCACTGAAGATGGCTGGGAAACTTCAACAGGTGAAAAGTTTGGTGGCCAAGATGTTGACTGGAACCCATTACAATTAGTATTGATATTGTGTGTGTATGTATACACTACACTACACTACGCTATACTGATTCTCCATTTGTTTCCAGACCTAATTTAAAATGCTAGCTCTGAATCTCTAAACATTTTTCGTCTAAAGTACCTATACAAATACAAATGTGATCTTGAAAATGGGAAGGAGTTGAGGGTCTTGGGAAAGACACTCTGAGACTGTCTGTAGGCTGTGGATAGGCATGCTGTGTAATACATAGCCCAAGTTTGCAGGCAAACATACTGTTTTCGACAACCATGATGTCTTGTGAATCAAGCAACAGATCTGTTTGGCTCACCTTGAATACCTGATGAAGAGCTTTGTTGCTGCACTATAGCTGTAATGTGTCAGTTTCATGTCCTTCTGCCTTGCAACCTGCCTTTGCATCTGTGCAATATGTGAAACTGATGTTTCCCCAGTCTGAAGGATATTTGGGTTAGGTAATTAGAAGGTACAAAACAGGTATCACAACTCTCATTTGGCTGGGCAAAAACGCACATGCATGAAATAACTATGATAATAGAGACATAAACAAATATCAGAAAGCTACTTGAGATTTTTTCTGACTGCAGTCTAAACTTTTTAAAGGTAGTTTTTATTTATGAACTTATTTATGAACATTTCTAAAGAGACATTTTTAATGAATTTAAAAGTTCATTAGAAGAAGACATTTTTTATTCATAATTGCTGGATTACCAATTAATGTTCTTATTGTTTATTTATACAATGGGAGTCTGATCAACAATAGGTCTCTGAGAGAGGGAGAAACTGAGAAATGAAGAAGAAGAAGAAAATGATGATATTGGATTTATATCCCGCCCTCCACTCCAAAGAGTCTCAGAGCGGCTCCCAATCTCCTTTACCTTCCTCCCCCACAACAGACACCCTGTGAGGTGGGTGGGGTTGGAGAGGGGTCTCCCAGCAGCTGTCCTTTCAAGGACAACCTCTGCCAGAGCTATGGCTGATCCAAGGCCATGCTAGCAGGTGCAAGTGGAGGAGTGGGGAATCAAACCCGGTTCTCCCAGATAAGAGTCCACACACTTAACCACTACACCAAACTGGCTCTCCACACCAAACTGAAATACTGCCAGTTGCCCTTTAGTGTACTATTCTGTTTGAACGCACATAAAAGTAACCTGATGAACAGGCTCAGACTGTTCACAAATATCCAAATTGTTTGGCAAAAAACCTGCTTCCTGCCCACAATGAGTAACTAGAACTGGAGCTGAACTGGTGGGTGTTCGAGCATCTCCAGTTGTAAAGCTCCCTCCTCTCAGAGGTACAGATAGTAGTTCCTTGATAATTTTATAATGCAAATTAAAGACCTGCCTTTTTCAGAAGCCCTTCATGAGCTCAAAATTGATTTCCACCAGCCTTAGCAGTTCTTTTACTGCTGGTTTGGTAATCCTGCTTTATCAGTTTACATTTTTTATGACATAGTTTGATTTAATTTGCACTATTTGGTGTTGTACTTTTTTTTTTGGTAAGGCACTTAGGAATTTCCCCTAGGCAAGATAATAATCTGTTAAATAAAGAAACAATTGCAAATATTTGAAAGCACTGAGGCCAAAAGAACAGTAGGTTTCCTAAAGCTACCTTGTGAGATCATGGATGTGCTGAGATTTGAACTGAGATCTTCCTGAATCATACTCTTGATGGCCATGTCACTTGCATTCAATTTAAATGTATAATTTATCAGAATCCTTAAATTATTAAATAAGCATATCCCAATAGCTGGCACAAAGCACTTTATTCATTCATTTACTCAGAACTTATCTGAACCATAGATTCGATATAAATTTTAGCCAGAATAAGCAGTATATACCACCCAAGTAAGCAAATAATACTGGCATTGCAGTCCAGGAACTTTGATTTCTGTTAGCATTAGAATGCCCTGGAAGAAAACACATGTTCAGTGGTGCAGTATAGTAGCAAACAGAGCATATGCACCCCCCATTTGGCTTTGATCTTGTCCTTGGAATATGGAGAACTTTGATAAGAACATAAGAACATAAGAGAAGCCATGTTAGATCAGGCCAATGGCCCATCCAGTCCAACACTCTGTGTCACACAGTGGCCAATACACACACACACACATATACACACTGTGGCTAATAGCCACTGATGGACCTCTGCTCCATATTTTTATCTAACCTCCTCTTGAAGGTGGCTATGCTTGTGGCGCCACCACCTCCTGTGGCAGTGAATTCCACATGTTAATCACCCTTTGGGTGAAGAAGTACTTCCTTTTATCCGTTTTAACCTGTCTGCTCAGCAATTGATGTTATTGTTTATATCTAATTGTTCTGAGCTGCCCTAAGCCCATTTTGGGCTAGGGTTGGATATATGCCTAATAAAATAAATGTTTACTTACTTTAAAACAGGGGTGTCAAACATGCTGCCTGGGAGCTGAATCAGGTCCCTGGAGGGCTCCTATCAGACCCCCAAGCAACTGGCTGTCATCTGCTTCCTTCTCTCTCTCTCTTGCTTCCTTCTGCATCAGCTTGCTTTGCAAGGCTTGCTCAATCACACTGGAGCTACAGAGCAAAGCCCCTGTTTTCTCCATTAGCTGAGGCTCCTGAGGGGAGGAAGCGGGGGGAGGGAGAGCTTGCTTTGCCAGGTTCTCTCAATTGCACAGCATAGCTACTGATACAAGCCTCTCTTCCTTTTATTGACTGAGGCTTTTCCCCATCCTGGTCCCCTGGGGAAGAAAGGAAAGAGCCAGAGCTTCCTCTGCCCAGTTCCCTGGATTCCATGGGTGAAATACAAAGAAAGCACCTTTAAGACCAATGAGTGCTAATGTTTTAAGCATGTTTTATTTTAAAGGTTTTTTTTTTTTAATTTGACAGAGAATTTATGCGCAGTTCTCTGAAGGGGCTGCTGAAGGAAAGGAATGGGGAACACAGGAATTAGCAGACAAGAGACAAACAGTAGTCACAGTGAATATTTTTACCAGGACAGCATCCAATATTCAAAGTCGTTGCCAAGCCAGGGTCATACACAGTAATACAGCAGATTACAGTAATATCAGCAAGTACACAGAGAATATGATCCAAGCACAGTAGCTAAGATCAACACACAGTATTTGCTGCCAAAACAGACCGCGAGTAATGCAGTACCCACGTCCTTACCAGGCAGGAAGAGCAAGCTCACTGCCCTTCCTTTAATACACATACCAATCATGCAACCTAAGCAGAGGTTGCATCAGTCTTCGTGAGTCAGCACAAAGCCTAATCACAGGTGAGGTCATTCCACCTTGCAACAGTAACAAGAAGCAGCTGGTGCATGACTCAGCATGACTTGCAGAAACAACATCATTAGTACTCAAGATGGAGTCAGTTCAGCCATTTTAAGAACTGATTCCTAACAAAATTAATTGTGTTTGTCTGTGCCCTTTATAAAGTTTATATCTCTGCTACCTAATCATAAATAGGTACACACAGGTTCCAGCCTAACATGGTCTGGCCCGACAAGGTCTCATTTATGTCAGATCCAGCCCTCATAACAAATGAGTTTGACATCCCTGCTTTAAAAGCTTCTAGTCATGACTGGTTGAAGAAATCCACTTGAAAAATACATGGACAGTTTATTTGAGAGGTTGTTGACCTGAAAGCAAATAATAGCTTTGTGTTTGTTTACAAAACATAATATTTTTATGCATATGGATCATGATTTAATTTTTAGAGCCGAAGAACTTTTTCATTCCATCTGTCTGGTAGATTTCAGATGATGAAATGGAACTTATCTATAACTTTAATTGAGTCTATGTCAGCTATTTTTACAGGGAGCAATATGCTTAGTTGTAAACCATCAGTGCTGACCATATTCTCTACCTTTGCTCTTAAAACATGTTAATTATGAAATTAATGAACTTCCGTAACCAGGGTTGCCCTTTTGTTACAGTTTCCTTCTTGCTAAGTGCATCTCCCAGCATGAAGACTTTCACTGGAGACTTTGCTAGGAATTGAGCTTACTCCTGAGTAAGTGAGTTTAGGACCAAAGCCAAACTACATAGCTGTTAAAACACAAGTCCAGTTTCCGTTGAATGTAAAGCTTTTATTGTTAGTGTCTTCTGACAGGCACTGAGGATTATAAAGGCTACTTGTTCACATAATGCACACAGCTGGCAGGGTGGGGGCAGGGGGTTCTCACAATAAGAAACTGCACTGAATCTCTGCTGGGATCCTTGTCAGTAAGATACTCAAAGATGGTTAATTGGATATTAATGTGTCAGATTCTCAACAAAATAACAAGAAATTGGCCAAAAATACAACTCTGCGGAAACACGCCTCCACATTTTACAATAACACTTTGTTTGGAATAGGAGCTAAAGCAGCTGAAGATTTATGACATGTTGACATAACTGATGGCAAAGGAGTTGGCTGATGCTTTGGGTGTGAAGGTCCAAATGAGAACATCTGCATTAAGGAGCTAATGCTCTTAAACATACTGATCAAAATATTAATGCTACACATAAACATGGGCGCTTTATCTGACAGTGATTTACATTTGGAACGACCTAATCTGGCTATACCGTGCATCTTTATTCATTACCAGCAGCCTTTACTTAACACTTCATGCCCGCTTGCACAGGTGGACAATCTACTCAGAGTGACTATTGTGTTTATGTTATTTTTTCATAAGCTGGGTTTGAAATTTGTCAAACTGCATCATTGTTTAACTATGTGCCAGTCAAAGGGAAATTGCCAGATGGAGCAGCTTTCCCCTAACCTTGCTCCAGGCAATGAAATTACACATAGGCCACAGTCTTATGTCAAGTCTTTAAAAAAAAATATAGGCCATGAATAGGTATGACTATGTGCATTCACAAAACCTGGCTTTCTTATGCCACTAATTTTATATGAAGGCTCATGCCAATAGTAAATAAAACTTCATGTCCATCATGTCACTCATTAACTAGGTGCCCATAATTTATGTATTTAAGGCTTGCTTGTTCGCCAGGCAATCAAACAGTAAACCATGTTTTATAGGTGTTAGTGTTTATAGAAACTGTAAATAAATGTTAAACAAAAAAATAAAAATCTGGGTTCAGGAAAAAAAATGATCAAGCTTAAGTCATTTATCATTGTTCCAAATGGAAAAATCTGAGAGTGCTGGTGCCAAAGCAAATGTTTCTCTGACTTCTTTTCCCTCCCAAACCTGCAGCTTGAAACTACTAGATTGTAGAATTCTGTTAGTATTTTGAAGAAATGGAAAACTCTGCAGATCAAACGTTTTAAATGAGTCTTTTTTCCTTAATGGAAGGTGAGGATCAACTTGGTGTCTTAATGGCCCATATTCAAGCTGGAAGAGGTAATGACAATCAGTAAAAAAAGTGTTAAAGGCTAATAGTTTATTATCAACTTTCATGGGTTACTGCTCACTTTGGTGGATTTTAGTTCAGAAAAGTTAATAAGAGAACAATCCTAAACAGGTCTGTTCTGAATTCTACTATGGTCTGTTCAATAGGGCTTAATCCCAGGAAAGTTTCTTTAGGATTGTGCTGTAAATCTCTTTAAGGTGGACCAATAGTCTTTCATTTTGCAGTGACTATGCTGGCTGTCTCCCTAGAATGAAGGAATTTCTACTGAAAATGAAACAAAAGGGTAATTTTTTTTAAAAAAATATTGTAGTACAGGCATTCTATAACTTGGAACTGGTATGGCATTGTTACGTTTTCTCTGCTTTGTCTTTATTGTGGTATTTTGCATCTGACCAGCACTGAGGTAGCAATTCCACATGAAGAAATGATTAGACCCACTGATAACATTTAACAGACTGGCTATTAGGTGACATGCTTCACAGTTCAGGCAGACATCCCTAACTTCTACCCTCATATTGAATGGCATTCATAAGAGGTTTTTATGGCCTTAACTTTTCAGAACTGCACAATGACATGGAAACTTGGTTAAATAGACTGGTAGACTCCTCTTTGATGTCAGAGTTTTTAGCTTACTTTGTATGGGTTTAAACACAGGTTGACTGCAAAAAAAATCACATGATGACATTAGTAATGCTATATTTAGTAGGGTAAGGGGAAAAATCACAATCTCTGAATTTTTTAAAGTTCATATAACAAAGTTATTGTTAGAATATGCAGTGACATTTCTTTATATTTGAAGATGCAAATGAGAAAAGTCAGAAAATCTGCCATTTACAAAATAGTTGTTGTTCAGTCGCACAGTCGAGTCCAACTCTTTGTGACCCCATGGACAATCACACCAGGCCCTCCTGTCTTCTACCATCCTCCGAAGTCTGCTCAAATTTGTGTTTGTTACATCAGTAACGCTGTCCAGCCATCTCATCTTTTGCCGTCCCCTTCTTCTTTTGCCTTCTGTCTTTCCCAGCATCAGGATCTTCTACAGGAAGTGCTCCCTTCTCTTTTGGTGGCCAAAATATTTGAGCTTCAGCATCTGGCCTTCCAGGAAACAGTCAGGGTTGATTTCCCTTAGGACTGACTGATTTGATCTTCTTGCTGTCCAAGGGACTTCTTACAAAATTAGAGAGAGCATAATATCTGATCTCCCCTTCATTTTCATCATTTACTAGTAAATATCAACTTTATTAAAGCAAACTGGGAAGAAATTAATTTCTGACATTTATAACAATGGTCAATAATTTCTAGTTGTCTTCATGAGGTCCTGAAGTTCCCTGAAGCTGCAATCAGGGCCTGAGGGCTGCGCCCGAGCATGGGCAGAAGTAAGGTGGAGAGCGGGGTTCAGGCAGAGGAGGCGGTGGAATTGGGGGTGCAGCCAGGCTTAAGTAGCTTCCTGAGCAGTTTGGCCCATGACACGCCCCCCCGAAAGGCGCAACTTTACGCCTGCAAAAACAGCGGCGTGTCCCATAGGCACTCGTTGAAACCAAAACCAAAGGTCACTTCCACCACTGCAGAAGCTCGCAAGCCCCTTAGGGAGTGGTGTGATTACCTCACCAATCTGCTCACGCCTCGGGCTGACAAGCCCCCCTCCCCAGCACCTAATCGTGGTCTCCCACCTCCTAGAAATACTTCTGCTCTGGCCTCACACAATTCAGTTGTTAGGGAGAGGCGCGCGTGGCAGGAAGCTCTGCCAGCAAGCTCCTGGGCATACAGACTTAGAGTGAGGGACGGGCAGGCACGTTGGTGACGGGTTTGGCACTGCGCGGTTGCTTTGACAGTATCTTTGACTTGCGAGGACTCCCCTGGGGCTAACTGCTCTTGTTTCCAGGTCTCCACAGGTTCTGGGCTCCCGGAGGCTCTGCATACGAGGACTGTCACCCATGGCTGGGTAAGTTCCATTGTCCCCCCCAGCCTCCCCCTCCCCTTGCTTTTGACTGCTTGGTGTACGAGCGCCTCTGGCACTTGAACCAGGTAGTTGGCTCTGGCAGAGGGCATTTGCTGACCCCGCTCCCCTGTGCTGCCGCCTGCTCCCTTCCCTTGGTCTGCCCTCTGCGGCGTTCCCAACCCCTGGCAGGGCATGGTGTGTATGTGTGTGGCAGCTGCGGGGAGGTGGGTCAGAGACTGTCCCTTTAAGAGAGCGCTCGGCTGAAATGTAGCCTGCTCTTCCAGTCGCCGCCCCTGCAGGTGCTCTTGATCTCTATCTCTGTTTTGCAGGTGGGACTCCAACACAACGACTTCCATGTGTGTTGCTCCACCGCCCCCCTCCCTCAGCTGTTTCTGCCCGCCGCTCAGAATGGAGCCCCGCCCTCAGCGAGACTGCCCAGCTCATGCAAGGGAGACTGTTGCACTCTGTTCCCGAAAAATAAAGTCTGAGCTGTACCCTCTGTTGTCTCTCCTGCTTGGCATCTGCTGCACGTTCCCTGGGCACCCCCCCCCCCCGAGGGAATGCCTGGGAGGGTGGGCAAACTTGATTTTGGGAGGGGGGAATGGTCTATGAGCCGCCATGCTGCCCCCACGTGGCTAAACAGGGGAGGGGAGTGCCGCCTTTCAGCCTGCCAGGGCTGACAGCCTACCCGACCCCACAGGGCTGTTGTGTGCAGGGCACTAGGGGGGGCTGATGAAGTGGACTCAGAGTTCTGCAGCTGATGCCCTCACACTCTGAGTTCCGTGGCCCCCGGGGGAGGTGTTCCGTGCACATGGCAGGGGGCGTCAGGGCAACACGGGTTTTTTGGGTGTGTGTGGGGGTGTCTGCTTCTGGGCTGCTCACTCCCAGACACACATTCCAGCCGCTGTCTATGACAGCGAACTCCTGCACTTGGTACTTCCTGCTTGTCTGCCTGCCATTGGCAGAGTCTCTGACAGCGGAAGGGTGTGAAGGGATTGATGGCTTCTCCTTGGTTCTGTGCGGCCCTGTCTTGCCTTCACCCTTGCCTCGCCACCAAGTCAGGCTTCTCGTGTGCGTATGCCCAGTCTCACTCCTGTTCCCTCCCCGTGTTGGTGGGACATCTCTCCTTTGCCTGTGATGGTCCACCCATCATTGGCTCCATTCTCTGTTTGGGGGCAGGTTGGGGATGGCTATCAGCCTCTCTGGGGCCGCCTCTCCCCATCCCTGACTGTTATGAGCCGTGGCGAATGCGCCAAGATTGGCCAATGGGGGGGGTGGGCTGACCTTCCCCTGCGGCTGCCTCCTACACCAGTGCCATTGCCATGGCAACCGTCTCCCTCATGGCAAGCTATGCATCTTCTTCGTGGTCTCTGTGCTTCACACCCATGGGATAGTGCGCCTGCGTCGATCCTCTAATCGGTATCTGTAAAGCCCGGGATTTTTCCGCGCTCAGTGCCAATGGGCATGCGCAGGCATCCCAGTACGCATGCTCACCGGCGCCAGTGCAGGGATCCCGCTAGTTCCTTTCTGACCGCTGCGCGGAGAGGTTTGCCTTTCGTGTCCCCGGTCGGTGAGATTTTGGCCTTTATCATTGTAAATAGCCCGTTTGTTGTTTTGCTTAGTGTAGTTAGTTAGATAGATAGTTAGTTAGTTAGAAAAAAAAAGTTTTTTGTGTGTGTTTGTTGGACTACCCTTCGGGGCTTTCCCCCCGTTTGTTTTCCCCCAGTTTTTCCCCTCAGAGAACTCTGAGCAGGTTTTTTGGTGGCTGGCGTCTATGGAAAGTCGCTGGGGTTTTTTCAAATGCTGCTGTTCCTGTGGGAAGAAGATTGCCCCCCCTGACAGCCATTCTCTGTGTCTTCCGATTTCGCCATCAGAGGATCTGAAGTCCTATGGAGACCTAGTGAGGAGAATGGCCACCACCCTCTCTCTGCCTGTGACACAGCCACAACCAGTCGTGGATGACAATGTCTTCGACATTATGCAGCGAGACACATCCACAGCAATCACTTTGCCGGTCACCAAAGTGATTCTACAGGCAGTAAAGGAGCCTTGGAAGAAACCATCATCAACACCGGTATCTTCCAGGAGACTGGACCACATGTACAGGGTCCAGGAGACGGGGGCTGAGTTCCTTTTCACCCATCCGAAACCGAACTCAGTGGTCGTCTCGTCCTCATCCAAGGCTCGCAAGGTCCACTAGTCCCGACCGGAGAAGGAGGGGAAGAAACTCGACAGCATGGGAAGGAAGGTTTACTCGGCAGGGGCCCTAGGAGTAAAGGTATCTAACTATGCGGCTTGCATGGCTAGATACCAATACTCCGTATGGGAACAACTCACCCCTCTCCTCTCTTCCCTGAGTGAGGACAAGAAGGCTGCTGCTAGGAAACTGCAGAAGGAAGGCTTTGCTGTGGCCAAGCAACAATTGGCTGCAGCAAAGCACATGGTAGACGTGTCGGCTAAGGCCATCACGTCTGCTGTGTGCATTCGCTGCCACTCGTGGTTACGATCCACCGCCCTGCAGCAAGATACCAGGGCATTTGTGGAGGACTTGCCTTTCGAAGGAGATGGCCTCTTTAGCACTACTACGGATAGTGCACTGCAGGAGATTGACAAAAGCCTTAAGACTTCCAGGAACCTGGGTGTGCAGGCCACCTCCAGAGCTCCCAAGACGAAGCAGTGGCACAAACCATGGGCCAAGAAGCCCTACTAAAAGTTCTCACCAGAACAACAATGGCAACCCCGTTCCACTCAGCCTGACAGACCATCGTACTCAGGCAACAACAGGAACCGCTATGGTTCTCAGTCCACGGGCAAATCCAAGGGTGCCGCCCTCAAAAGCAGGGCCTTTGACTTTCTCGTGGCACGCGTCATCGTCCCTACTGGTTCACCATCCATCCGCCTCCGCCCTTTCCTGCCTGCCTGGGAGTTGATCTCTTCAGACAGGTGGGCTCTGTCCATCACAGAAGAGGGCTACAAAATAGAGTTTGTGCAGATTCTGAACCAATCCGTGGTGATTACCAGTCCCCCTTCCCCACCTCTGCTGGCAGAGGTGAACAACCTCCTACAGAAACAAGCCATAGAGAGAGTTCCGGCGGAGGCCAGGACGGGAGGTTTTTACTCTCGTTACTTCCTGGTCCCCAAGAGGGACGGGGGCTTAAGACCAATTATGGATCTTCGGAATCTGAACAAATTCATTCTGTACCAGAAGTTCAGAATGGCCACGCTGCAAACAATCCTGCCCCTCATCAACCAAGGGGACTGGATGGCGACCCTGGACCTCAAGGATGCCTACTTCTACGTCAGCATCCATCCGGTGTTCCGGCATTTCCTCAGGTTTGCAGTGGGTTCCCAGTACTTCCAGTTCAAAGCCTTTCCGTTCAGCCTGTCCACTGCACCTCAGGTGTTTACGAAGATGATGAGCGTTGTGGCTGCCCATCTCCGTCTCCAGGGAGTTGTCGTTTTCCCATACATCAACGACTGGCTCCTTGTGGCGAAGTCGAGGGAAAGTTTGTCAACGCACATTGCCATCACTCTACGTCTTCTCGACACCTTGGGGCTGCAGGTCAATTTGGAGAAATCCCATCTTACTCCTTCAAGGACAGTGCAGTTCATAGGGGCTTTGCTGGATACCAACCAACATCATGCATACCTGCCTTCGCAGAGGGCAAAGGACATTGTCGATCTGGTACAACTGCTTCAGAGGCGAAAGTGGGGCACAGTGCAGCAGCTTCAGCGGATGCTGGGGCTGATGGCGGCGATGACAAGCATGCTACTTTTTGTGAAACTGAGAATGAGAGGCCTACAGCTGTGGTTTCTTTGCCAGTTTCGCCCACTCAGAGACTCACCTCAAAAGAGGTTCACCATCCCACCTGCGACTCTTCAGACGCTAAAGTTGTGGGAGTCAGAGAACAACATCTGCCAGGGAGCTCCCTTCCATCTGCCAACTCCCACTGTGACTATCACTACAGATGCTTTTTTGTGGGGTTGGGGGGCCCACATGGAAGGCCTGTGTGTGGGGGGCCAGTGGCCGCCAAAACTGACTCAGTTCCACATAAACTACCTGGAACTACTGGCGGTTCACTTTGCCTTACGCTCTTTCCATCCTCTAGTGGCGGGAAAGACTGTAGCACTGCTTACGGACAATACCACTGCCCTGTGCTACATCAACAGGCAGGGGGGGACAGTGTCTCGTCGGCTCTGCGCATTGGCGATGGATCTCTGGTTGGAGTGTCTCCAGTACGACATCTTTGTGAAGGCGGCACATCTTCCGGGGGTCCTCAACATTCAGGCAGACTCCCTCAGCAGGGGTGGGGCTTCCCCACACGAGTGGGAACTGCAGTGGCATTTTGTGAGGCCTATATACCAGCTTTGGGGTTCCCCGCAGCTGGATGTCTTTGCCACAGCTGAGAACAAGAAGTGCCCCAGGTTCTGTTCCAGAGGGGGAGCGGATCCAGCATCTCTGGGAGACGGGCTCCTGCTTCCTTGGGAGGGCCGGTTCCTCTACATGTTCCCGCCTCTGCCGTTGTTGATGAGGGTGGTCAACAAAATAGCAAGAGAAAGACCACGCTGCATCCTGGTGACTCCCTGGTGGCCTCGCCAGAACTGGTTCTCGATCCTGCTCCAACTCTCGAGGGGGGTCTTCTACCAGTTCCCGGCAGAACCAGACCTCCTGTTGGCTCAGGGCGGGCATGTATTCCATCACAACGTGCCCCATCTGAAGCTGACAGCATGGTTCATTGACCAGTAGGGTTCTCTGACAGGGTCCAGCAAGTTCTTATGAACAGCAGAAAACCATCCACCCATGCTTCCTATGACAGGAAGTGGCAGAAATTTACTAAGTTTTTAGTTGACCCTTCGGTCTCACCCAGCAAGGTGGGATTGGCAAAATTTTTTGATTTTTTGCTGTCACTAGTGGATGCAGGCCTGGTTTTCTCCTCCATTAAAGTTTATTTGGCGGCAATATCTGCCTTTAATGATCCGGTGGAGGGGTACTCTGTTTTTGCACACCCTCAGTCCAAAAGATTTTTGAAGGGGTTGTTTAGGCTGCACCCACCATCAATATCGCCCCCCCAGTTGTGGGACTTGACTTTAGTGTTGGACAAACTAACTCGGCGTCCCTTTGAGCTGATGGCCACGTGCTCTTTGCAGCTCTTGTCCTGGAAGACTGCATTTTTGGTTGCCATCACATCAGCATGTCGTGTTGGGGAGCTCACGGTGATGCGGTGTGATTACCCTTATCTTGTTTTTAGAGAGGCCGGGGTTTCCCTGGCTCCGGACATTACTTTTCTTCCGAAGGTGGTCTCTCAGTTCCACCTCAATTTAGAAGTTTGGTTGCCCACTTTTTATCCTAGCCCTTCCTCGGACGAGGAACGTAGGTTGCATGCTCTGGACGTTAAGCGTGCTTTACTGTTTTATTTGAAACGTTCAAAGGTTTTTTGTAAGAACAAGCAGCTTTTTGTTTCCTATGCTGCTCCCAATATAGGTTCCAGGATTTCGTCTCAGAGGCTCTCCAAATGGCTCACTGAGACGATTAAACTCTGTTATTTGTTGGCGAAGAAGCCTCTACCTGGACCTGTTCGTGGACACTACACAAGAACGATGGCCACATCAGTGGCGTTCCAGAGAGGCGTGTCCCTTTCTGATGTCTGCAAGGCTGCCACCTGGTCTTCTCCGCATGCCTTCATGAAGCACTATGCGCTGGATGTGCATGCTCAGCAGAGGACTCGGTTAGGAACTGCGGTGCTGCAAGCTGTCTCTTCCGGTTGACTGTCTTCCCACCTCCAGGTATGCTTTGCTTGCTAATCTCCCATGGGTGTGAAGCACAGAGACCACGAAGAAAATAGACAGGTTGCTTACCTGTAACTGTGGACCTTCGAGTGGTCATCTGTGCATTCACACTACCCGCCCTCCTTCCCCACTGCTGACGGTCTCCCTCCAGTAGGGGCTTCCAGCAGTCAGGAAGGAACTGGCGGGATCCCCGCACTGGCGCCGGTGAGCATGCATACTGGGACGCCTGTGCATGGCCATTGGCGCCGAGCGCGGAAAAATCCCGGGCTTTACAGATACCGATTCGGGGATTGGCGCAGGTGCACTATCCCATGGGTGTGAATGCACAGATGACCACTCAAAGATCCACAGTTACAGTAAGCAACCTGTCTCTCTCCTCTCCCCACGCTCCAGCGTGCCAAAGTCCTCAGGAAGTCTACAAGCGGCGCGGCAGCTACACCGCGGCCGGCCACCACTTATGTCTGGATTGGGCTGTAAGTCTTTAAAGCAATCTTATTGTCATATTTCTGTATGTTTCCCAGCCTGCTTTGTTTTGTGTTGAAATACAACAGGCAGTGTGGTATAGTGGCTAGAGTGTTGTACTAGAATCTGGAATAGTACAGGTTCCAATCCACAGAAGCTCTCTGGATGACCTTGGCAAGCCATGCACCCTCACTGTGGGCTACTTTTTTGTGAGGATAAAAAGGAGAAGAGGAGAACAATGTCAGCCACTTTGGCTTCTTGTCAGGAGCCTGTCACTTTGGCTCCCTGTCGGTCATATTTACTCCCAGAAGTAAATAAAATAAACAGTGGAAAGACGGCTGAAACTTGTGCACAGTCGATATTTGTGGCACCTCCCATTTCATGTTTAGTATTGATCTCTGAGATTCTGAAGGAAGAGTTCATAAATTGCAAGCACTTAAAATTGCTAAAGTCTGCTTCAGAAATTCTATTTTTATTTTTTGCATAAGCACACACATATCATAAAAATAAAATTTTAATTTATAAATGATAAATGATAATTATAAATATGTAGGTTTTTTTACTTTTCAATTCTGATTGCTTGAAACTGGTTTGATTTTTGAACCAACATTTAAAAATAGATAAGTGCATAATTAATGATTTGCTGCATATATGTTTTCAAAATTCATCTGTTTTTGTATTCAGCTTTGGATTCAACTTTTTAAATTTATGTGAGAAAACATTCTTATGGCATATTTATGTTTATCTAGAAGTCACATCATTTTTCAAGATGACAGTAGAAAGTAAAACATTTTATTGCTGTTTTCAAAAAGTCATTTGAAACTAAATCCATTTTAAATTCAAATAAAACTCATGCCACTAAATATCCACAGGGCTCTTGTAGACATTTACTAAAGATGCTACATTTACGAAAGACTCTGAGTACTGCAAATATTTGATTTGGGAACTCTGTGCATGTAAGCCTTTTTCACTCAGTACAAAATAAGTACTGCCTGGTTGTGGAGCTGCCAGGACATCATAGTGAATCCAGGGCTGCATTGCTGACAATGGCAGGAGATTCATATGTGTACTGTAGCACCCCTAAAGCTGTTAATCTAACATTTTTAGACCAGTGGAATACTCATATGTACATACAATGAAAAAAAAAAATCCACATTCCATATTGTTGCAGATTACAATCAACAGTCTAGATCTGAGTTTCATATTGGTTTCTAGACAGAAATATTTCTGTATAGGACTTGTATAATACAAGAAGCAGTTTTATCCATCATGTGAATATACTTAGGGACAAACTGCACATGATATGCATTCTTTAATTTTACCATGACTTTTTTGTTTTTTAAAAACAAAATGAAAAGCATCTGTGTGTGGCTGCAATAGTATGCAGAAGAGAGGTAAGCTGGGAAGACCATTTTATCTGCTCAAACTCACATACTCATAACACGTGACCATGGTGAAAAAAGATAATAGATATTCCAGTGTTCATTGTGGGGATCACCATCTTCTATCAGGGGTGTAGAACTCATGTGTTATTAGAGCCGAATCAGACATAAATGAGACTTTGTTGGGCCGGGTCAGGTCAGGTTGGGCCAGTCCATGTGTGTACCTATTTATGATTAGGTAGAGATATAAACTTTATAAAGGACAAAGACAAACACAAATATTTTTTAAAAACGTTAAAATATCCTTAAAACATTAGCACTTGGTCTTAAAGGTGTTTTCTTTGTATTTCTCCCATGGGATCCAGGGAACTGGGCAAAGGAAACTCAGGGGACCAGGAGAGGGAGGAGCCTCAGCCAAGAGAAGGAAGAGTGGCTTGGCTCAGTAGCTCTACTGTGCAATTGAGAGAACCTGAAAAAGCAAACTCTCCCTTTCCCCCTTCATTCTCAAAAGAGGAGCCTCAGCCAATGGAAAAAATAGGTTTTGCTCTTTAGCTTCTTTGTAATTGAGCAAGCCTGGAAAAGCAAGCTGTTATGCAGAAGGAAGAAAGAGAGAGGGAGAAGGAAGCAGATGACAGCCAGTTGCTCAGGGGCATGATAGGAGCCCTCTGGGGGCCTGATTTGGCCCCCAGGCTGCATGCTTGACACCCCAGTTTTATATGGTTTCTAAAATTCACAACAATATAATTCCTTTCCTGGGATGTCCCATTGTGTCTGGGTGTAGCTTTTGAACCTCTTGCTAAATATTTGGATAGCATCATTTTTGGACAGTTATACACAGGAAATCTGATAACACTTTAGCATTTAATTTTTTTAGAAAGACTTCAGATCATAATAGCTATCTCCACTTTAAGACATTCCATCTTAAAACCTTGAGGTTTAATTTGCCCTTTGAGCAATTTCTGAGAATGAAGAGAAATTCCACCTGTGATACTGATTTTTTAAAAGGAAATGGAGTTGTTGAAACAACAGTTTTTGGATAGAGGATATCCTGAAGGTATCATCAAAAACAATGTAGCTAGGTCTTGTAATATTGATAAGAAAAACTTATTATCAGAACAGAGACAACACTCAAAAGGAGACAATGATTTCTACTTTGCAATAAATTGCAAGAGGCAGCTTTGAGGCAGATCATTTGACAACATTGGCATCTATTGCCTGAAATAACAGGGTGTCAAGAAAGCCCCATGGTGCAGAGTGTTAAACCTGCAGTACTGCAGTCCTAAGTGCTGCTCATGACCTGAGTTCAATTTCCAGCGGAAGCTGGGTTTTCAGGTAGCTGGCTTGAGGTTGACTCAGCTGTCCATCCTTCCGAGGTCAGTAAAATGAGGACCCAGCTTGCTGGGGGGAAAGGGTAGATGACTGAGTAAGGCAATGGCAAACCACCACGTAAAAAGTCTGCTGTGAAAACGTTGTGAAAGCAACTTAACTCCAGAGAGGAGGCTGAAGTTGGTTCCTTATTCGCAGATCCTTATTCATTCGTTATTCGTGAATCCAACCAAAAAGACTAAAGAGAGTTTGAAAGCCCTGAACCCCAAAATAAGATCTGGACCCCCATGTATCATACACCCCCTTGTTCAGGGGACTCTGCCCTTCGAGAAGACATGTGCTGGTTCCTGATCAAAAGAATGGTTCTTGTGCCAGCTGCTCCAGAGCAAGGTGCCCCCAGGATACTCAAACAGACAGACACTGGGGACAGGCTGTACCCCAAAACAATGTTTGGACCACCCCAAGTGACACATCCACATACTGAGGACTCTGTCCCCTGCAAGAAGACATGAAGTACTGCCCGGTCCAAACTCTGGTTCTGGCACCACAAGCTTCTATTTGGAGTGCCACCTAGAAGCCTGTATTTCATTGGAGGGTTGAATAAGAAACTATTTTGATTGATTGCCCTCTATACCGCAAAAAGCAATATGGACCACCACATGCCATACACCCCCACGTTCAGGGGACTCTGCCCTTTGAGAGGACATGTGCTGGTCCCTGATCCAAAGAATGGTTCTTGTGCCAGATGCTCCAGAGCAAGGTGCCCCCAGGAAACTCAAACAGACAGACACTGGGGACAGGCTGTACCCCAAAACAATGTTTGGACCACCCCAAGTGACACATCCCCACACTCGGGACACTGTCCCCTGCAAGAAGACATGCAGTACTGCCCGGTTCAAACTCTGGTTCTGGCACCACAAGCTTCTATTTGGAGTGCTACCTAGAAGCCTCTATTTCATTGGAGATTTGAATAAGTAATTATTTTGATTAATTGCCCTCTACACCCCAAAACCCAATATGGACCACCACATGCCATACACCCCCACGTTCAGAGGACTCTGCCCTTCGAGAGAACATGTACTGGTTCCTGATCCAAAGAATGGTTCTTGTGCCAGCTGCTCCAGAGCAAGGTGCCCCTGGGACACTCAGAAGCGGACACTGGGGCCAGGCTGTGCCCCAAAACAATGTTTGGACCACCCCAAGTGACACATGCCCACGCTCGGGACACTGTCCTCTTCAAGAAAACATGCTGAGGTGCCTGGTCCACACGTTTGTTCTGGCACCAAAAGCTTCCAATTGGGGTGCCACCTATAAGGACAAACCCTCCGCCAAAGGATAAATGGACACAAATCAGACATCAGGAATTACAGATCTGAGAAACCTGTGGGGGAACACGTTAACCTTCAAAAGCATTCAATTGGTGACCTCAAAGTAACTGTTTTACTGCAAACAAACTTCAAGAACAGAATGGAGAGAGAAATTGCTGAATTACAAATTATTATGAAACTTGGAACAAACACCTCCCCAGAACTGAACAGGGATATTGGATTTTTATCTCATTAGAGATGCTGATTCTGCACTCACCTTTCTCCAGGGCAGGCTTCTGTTTCTGGGGGGAGCAAACAGGTGATTTTGCACCAGTTGCTCCGTGCCGGCATCTTGCATGGGGCAAACCCACGATTTGCCCCGCTACAGTGTAAACTTGAAAAAACAGGTTTACACTGTGGCGGGGCAAATCGTGGGTTTGCCCCACGCAAAATGCCGGTACAGAGCAACTGGTGCGAAATCGCTAGTTTGCTCCGCCCAGAAACAGAAGCCTGTCCCGGAGAAAGGTGAGTGTGGAATCAGCCCCACTCTCACTGAGTATAGTTATATATCCACAGTATTCCAATGTATTTCTCATTTAGAATAGCGTATAACAATAATTATTTGTACTGGCATACTCAAAATAGGGATATTGGTTGTTTATCTTATTACATAACCCATTTTTTCACCATATTTTATTGTATTTTTTTTTCCTATGGCAAATTAGAATGTTTATATGTTAAAAAGTAAATTAGATGGACAAGAACATCACTATCCAGTGTATTCCCCTTTTAGCTGTATTGACATACTCAAATAGGGAAGTTGGATTTTTTTCCCCCATTACATATACTGAACCCATCTCCCACTATATTTTAATGTATCTTTCTCCTATTGGCAAACTAAATGTATGTTACATGTTAAAAGGTATATTAGTTGGATGGGAAAGCTCCTGATATAGAAATGCCTTCCTTTTGGCCCAGGAACAGACATTATCACTTGACATATTGCTGTTTTATTGCTTTCACATGCTCATGCTACTCAGATCAAAGCTTTGCTCAATTTGTGAATTTTACTATTCTGTCATTGTATCTTAAATTTCTACCATTTTGCACTCTGAGCCACTGCCTACCAGCTATGTGTGACTCTGCTCACTGCACCGGGTTCCTCATCTGATGTGCAAAGAGAGCACATGAAAGCTTACGTTCTGCATAAAATTAAGTTGGTCTTAAAGATGCTACTTGACTCCTATCTTGTTCTACTACGTCAGACCACTACAGCTGCCCATATGGATCTATGTAATTTTCCTAGATTCACAGAAACACCAATTGGCAGGCAAGTTTTATTACCAATTATGGCTATCCAGACCAAAGGGTCTTCTAAACTGTCATACTGTTACACCAGACTGTGATCCCAGTTCTGTATCAGCTGGCCCTCTTCATCAACAAATTGCATGTATTTCAGCCCACTGTACCTGACCCCCTCATCTCAAGAAGTGTGTGCTTTAGCACACGAAAGCTAAAAGGTGCAAAATGACTCCTGCTTTGTTCAACTGCTTCAGATCAACACTGCTACCCACTTGGATCTAATCTCAAAGGTGTTACCCTGGACAGTTATTGTATGTAATTGGTCAGTGATTTAGGACTAAGACGGATGTGAATTGTGCAAGTTTCTATGGGATGCTTTTGGTCCTTAAACAACTTACTTCACATAACCCACAGTGGTTGTTTAAGGTCAGTTTTTTCAGACCTATTTAAGGAGCATACTGGATTTTTGTCTTCATATATTTGGTAAGCTCTTCACATCATTGTGAGATCATAATGTATTTGTGGAAATGTCTTGGAAAGGCAGAAAAGATGGATCTGCCTTTGAGGACAACATCGTAAGTGCATTCCTACAACACTATCCTTTGCTGCAGAAGGAAGGCTATCAGAGGACTACTTCTATTTGGGGAAGGATAGCATATTCAAATACAATGCAGTTTAGGAAATGGCTATATAATTTTTGGCATGAAGAGAGAAGGGGACTGAGAACCAAAACAATTTTAATAGTTCAATCTGAAGAAACCCATGGTGACTGTAAGCACCCTTAAGATTCATGTCCTTCTGTCATGTTTGATGAATGCATGGGTTTGTCTACTGCAATAACATCTGAAGCCGCAAAATGAAATCTTGCTGCAAGTGGTGCTGTGGATCCTCAAAGTATGGTAGTTTCCCATAACAGTATCGAAAGAGCGTGAAAGTGCCAGTAACTGTTTGCCTGTGTTTTCTGAAAAGAAAGATGTGCTCAGTTCCAATGAGAAAAACCAGCAAGGAATTGTTGGTCACAGCAATCAGTTACTTGTGTCTGAAAACAGTGAAATGATTCTTGGCAATAGAGAGGTGGTGGTCAGAAATTCCACCTTGCTGCAAATGCTGCACACTGAATTACCTTTTTTTGCAAGTGGGGAATTTAGAGCCACATGTTTACCTTCATTTACCATCACTTTGTGTACAAGTGAATGGAGACAGATCTACTTTGGCAAATCACAACCTAGATTTCAGATTGGCTGTGCAACTGTCTTTGAGGAAAAAATTAAGGAGTATAACAAATTTTGTGTGTTCACTTTCATATACAACCGGATTAAAATGGAGAATTCAAGGAAAAGAAATTCTCCATTTTGGTTTGGCAAAGCAAAATGCAAATTTAATGGGTGCATTATGCTATACATGAGTATTAAGAAAATGCCAAAAAAGGAAATGAGTTCTGTTTCTATTAATATCACTGTAAAAGGACAAATACGTCGTGAAGTTGGCCGGTTTTACAAAAGTCACACATGCAAACCCTACGGGGGTCTGCAAGCTGGAGCATCACTGGGAGAGGTTCCTTTATTGAATGTACTATGAAAGACAGGCCTTTACAGTGCTCCCCCAAACCAAAGCATGCAGTGCCATGCTTTTTAGAAGCAATCAAAACAGTGTCCTGGGGGCACCTTGCTCTGGAGCAGCTGGCATGAGAACCGCTCATTGGACCATCAGGGAACACATGTCCTCTCGAAAGGCCGAGTTCCCTGAACATGGGGGTGTATGGCATGTCATGGTGCATGCTTTATTTTGGAGTGCAGAGGGCAAGCAATCAAAGCAGTTCCTTATTCAAATCTCCTTTGAAATACAGACTACCAGATGGCACCCCAATTGGAAGCTTTTGGCACCGGAACGAATGTTTGGACCAGGCACCTCAGCATGTCTTCTTGAAGAGGACAGTGTCCCAAGTGTGGGGATGTGTCACTTGGGGTGGTCCAAACATTGTTTTGGGGTACAGACTGGCCCCAGTGTCTGACTCTTTGAGTGTCCTGGAGGCACCTTGCTCTGGAGCAACTGGCACAAGAACCACTCATTTGACCATCAGGCAGCACATGTACTCTCAAAGGGCAGAGTTCCCTGAACATGGGGGTGTATGGCATGTTATGGTTCATGCTTTATTTTGGGGTGCAGAGGGCAAGCAATCAAAACTGTTCCTTATTCATATTTCCTTTAAAATACAGGCTTCTGGAGCAGCTGGCACGAGAACCATTCTTTGGATCAGGAACCAGCACATGTCCTCTTGAAGGGCAGTGTCCCCTGAACGTGGGGGTGTATGGCATGTGGTGGTCCATATTGCTTTTGGGATGTAGAGGGCAATCAATCAAAATAGTTCCTTATTCAAATCTCCAATGAAATACAGGCTTCTAGATGGCACTCCAAATAGAAGCTTGTGGTGCCAGAACCAGAGTTTGGACCGGGCAGTACTGCATGTCTTCTTGCAGGGAACAGTGCCCGAGCATGGGGATGTGTCACTTGGGGTGGTCCAAACATTTTTTGGGGGGTACAATCTGTCCCCAATGTCTGTTTGAGTGTCCTGGGGACACCTTGCTCTGGAGCAGTTGGCATGAGAACCATTCTTTGGATCAGGAACCAGCACATGTCTTCTCGAAGGGCAGAGTCCTCTGAACGTGGGGGTGTATGGCATTTGGTGGTCCATATTGTATTTTGGGGTGTAGAGGGAAATCAATCAAAATAGTTCCTTATTCAAATCTCTAATGAAATACAGACTTCTAGGTGGCACTCCAAATAGAAGCTTGTGGTGCCAGAACCAGAGTTTGGACCGGGCAGAACTGCATGTCTTCTTGCAGGGGACAGTGTCCCAAGCATGGGCGTGTGTCACTTGGGGTGGTCCAAGCATAGTTTTAGGGTACAGCCTGTTCTCAGTGTCTGTCTGTTTGAGTGTCCTGGGGGCACCTTGCTTTAGATCAGCAGGCACAAGAACTGCTCATTGGACCGTGAGGCAGCACATGTCTTCTCGAAGGGCAGAGTCCCCTGAACAAGGGGGTGTATCATATATGTGGGGGTCTACACCTTATTTTGGGGTTCAGAGCTTTCGAATTCTCTTCATTGTTTTCGGTTTAATTTACGAATAAGGAATGAATAAGGAAATAAGGAACCAACTTCAGCCTCCTACCCCAGAGTTGGAAACGACTGGTGCTTACTTTTCTTTTCAATGAAAGAAATATGGTAGCCTTTAGTAGGATGAATAACTTTAGAGATAAGTTGATTAGGACAGATAGCGTACCTTTAAATCGGAAAGAGGAAGGACAGGTTTCTTACCTGTAACTGATGATCTTTGAGTGGTCATCTGTGCAGTCACACACATGGGTTATCTGTCTGGATCGAACCTGACCTCGGAGAATTCAAAGCAATCTTAAGCGTTAATTTTGTCGCACACTCCTTCCCGTTCTGAGGAGGAGGCATCCACTGCGCTTGCCTAGAATGGGAGAGAGGTGCTCCACCCACCCAGTTTCTTCTAGCCGCTGTATAGAGAAATGTAGTAAATAGAGAAATTAAAACAACCAGCAGCCGGGAAGGCTGGGCGGGCATGTGTGACTGCACAGATGACCACTCAAAGATCATCAGTTACAGATAAGAAACCTGTCCATCTTCTTCGTGGTCTCTGTGCAGTCCCACTGGCAAGCTATTCTTCCCAGAGGCGGGTGCTGGATCTGTAATAAGAAGACAGAGGTTAATTAAGCATATGAAAAAGTAAGGAATGTACTTACAGAATATAAGACTGGGGACGTCAGTCAAAAATGGAACGTAGTACAGCTTGTCCGAAGGACGCTTCACGCCGAGCGCGAACGTCTAAAGCGTAGGGCGTGGCAAACATAGATAGAGAAGACCAGACCGCAGCAGCGCAGATGTCTTCCATTGGAATGCCCTTGCAAAAGGTTGATGACATGGACACGGCTTGAGTGGAATGAGCTCGTAAATGTTCTGGTACAGGCTGCTTAGCCAGTCTATAGCATAAGAAAATGGCCGCAACAACCCATCTGGAAAATCTTTGCGTTGAGATTTTGCAACCTTGGTTGCGGGTTCCATAGGCTACGAAGAGTCTAGTGTCAGTGCGGAAAGAACGTGTCCGTTCAATGTAAAAGGCAAGAGCCCTACGCACATCCAAATTGTGAAGGGCCCGTTGACCTTCGTCACTAGGATGTTGAAAGAATGAAGACAGAGTAGATGGTTTTCCTAAATGAAACGGTGAAACAACTTTAGGTAGAAAGGATGGATCAGGGCGTAATATTACTCTATCATGGTGGAAGATAGTGTATGGAGGATTTGCCCTGAAAGCACAAATGTCACTCACCCTTCTACCCAATGTAAGTGCCACCAGCAATGCTATCTTCCATGACAGAAGGTGCAGAGGGATAAACGCCATAGGTTTGAAAGGTGGTTTTAAGAGTTGGCTCAAGGCGAGAGATAAACTCCAAGTGGGATGTAGCTGATGAATTGGAGGATGGATACGTAAGATTCCCTTCATAAAGGCCTTAGTCGCAGAGTGGGAAAAAACAGTGCATCCTTCAATGCGAGGATGGAAAGTTGAGATGGCTGGTAGATGCACTTTTAAAGAAGAATAAGTTAGTCCTGCCTTAGAGAGAGACAATGTATATGTTAAAATCTGGGCTATAGTGGAAAGTTCAGGATGGAAATTATGATTGGAGGCATAGGCCGAAAAACGTTTCCATTTTAAAGAGTATGATTTCCTAGTGGAGGGTTTTCTGGCATTAAGCATGACATGGTGAACCTCCTGAAGAAAATTCAAAAACTGATCTTCCAGGCAGTCAGTTTTAGAAGACCAGGGTCGTGGTGCAGGACCTTGCCTTCTTGTTGGTAGAGTAAATCACGTACTCTGGGAAATTGGAGGAATGTGTTGTTCGACAGAAGAAGAAGAGTGGTGAACCAAGGTTGATGGGGCCACCATGGAGTGATCAAGATACGATTGGTCTGATCTAGCTTGATTTTCTGGAGTGACCTTGTGATGAGAGGAATCGGTGGAAATAAGTAATGCAGCGGTCCCAACCGCAGGTGAAGGAATGCATCTCTCGGACCTCGAGTGTAAAAGCATGGACACTGGGTGTTGTGCAGGGAGGCAAAGATGTCTATCTCTGGGACTCCGAAAATTTTGAAGACTGTCTGAAAGTATTGGCGATTGAGGGTCCATTCATGGTCGTTGACTAGGTGTCGGCTTAGTGCATTTGCCTTCACATTCTGGACTCCAGGTAGATTCACAGCTGTCAAAAATATGTCGTGCACAATGCTCCAATGCCATAGGGACATGACTCGCTTGCAGAGGCAGACAGAAGCAGTACCCCCTTGACGATTGATGTAGAAGACAGTGGCAATATTGTCTGAAGTGACCTGAATGTGTTGGCCATGAAGAGATGGCAGAAAAGATCTCAGAGCTCTGTGAACTGCCAAGAATTCTAGGCAATTGATGTGGAGGGATCTTTCATAATCTGTCCATTGACCCTGAACTGTCAACGTTCCGAAGTGGGCTCCCCATCCCCACTTCGAAGCATCGGTCGTGACAATGGAAGACGGGGTCGGCCGTATGAATGGCATTCCAGTCAAGAGATAGCGTTCCAGAGTCCACCATTCTAGAGATGGTAGGATGTATGATGGGACAGTAAGTAGGGTCATTTGGTGTTGGTGATGTGGGTGAAATGTCTGGACAAACCACAGTTGAAGAGGATGCATGTGGAGTCTTGCAAAGCATAGAACGGAAGTGGTGGCTGCCATGAGACCCAGCATATGTTGGAAGATGAAGGCTGTTTGAGTACGGCGCATAATGATGGTACTGGCAAGGGATTGAATATGGCGTACTCTGTCCATTGGGAGGTAAGCCTTGTGTGTTAGAGTTGAGAGGTGTGCTCCTATGAACTGAATGTTCTGCGTAGGGGTCAGGTTGGATTTTGCTAGATTGACCTGAAGACCTAACAAGGCTAGCAGAGACAGAATGGTAGAAATGTCCCTTTGGAGTTGCTCTTTGGACTGAGCCACAACAAGAAAATCGTCTATGTAGGGGTAGATGGAGATCTTCTGTTGTCGGAGCGAGGCTGCCACCACCGCCATACATTTCGTGAAGACCCTCGGAACTGTCGAAAGACCGAACGGAAGGGAGCGAAACTGGTAATGTTGGTCCCCGACGGCAAACCTGAGAAGTCTTCTGTGGTGATGATTGATGGTGAGGTGGAAGTAAGCATCTTGAAGATCTATCGACACCATTCAAGACTGCTCTGGGATCAGTGGTAGAATAGACTGCAGGGTAATCATGCGGAATTTTTTGTAGCAAATGTGCTGATTGAGTTTGTGCAGGTCTAATATAGGACATTGACCCCCATCCCTCTTTGGAACCAGAATGTAACGGGAGTAGAACCTTGTGTGATGAAACTGCAATGGAACTGGCTCTATAGCCGCCTTGTCCAGCAAGGTGGTGATTTCTTTTTGGAGAAGAAGAGAGGGAGGAGTAGTTATGAACCTGTGGAGCTTCGGGGGTGAATCGAACTCTATGATGTAACCCCTGTGGATGATCTCCAGGACCCAGGAATCTGATGTTATCGATTCCCACATGGGGTAAAAGGGACGTAGTCTGGTGATGTCTGTAAGATGTTGTGACGGGTAGAGAGGAGGTATGAGAGAGTCAAAGAGACTGTTTTGAAGCCAGGGCAGTCTTCTTTGTAGTTTGTGGACGGGCCCTTTGATGGAATGGCTGTTTGGCTGGAGGTGCCTTGCGTTTCCAGAAATTGGATTGTCT
This sequence comes from Heteronotia binoei, assembly GCF_032191835.1. Classification (NCBI taxonomy): domain Eukaryota; kingdom Metazoa; phylum Chordata; class Lepidosauria; order Squamata; family Gekkonidae; genus Heteronotia; species Heteronotia binoei. The sequence goes on from NW_026800050.1 coordinate 208,971, forward strand.
AGGTGAGCGGGGCCGCTTATAGTATGAGGGTTTCCAAACTCTCTGTCAATTTGGCTGAGACTGTTGCTGGTTAACTCCCAACCTCTTAGCCCTTTTCCTGCTGTCATTGGTTAAAATATCGTCTGTAGTGGCGTTGAAGAGTCCCTGACCATCAAAAGGTAGGTCTTTGATTTTGAACTTGATGTCAGGCTGTAGTGTAGAAGAATGGAGCCAGGCATGGTGGCATAGGGCAATAGACGTGGCCATGGTCCTAGATGAACATGCCACTGCATGACGCACTGAATTAATTTGTTGCTTGCTGACACGAGAGAGCTCCTGAAGGATGTGTGATGCCTGCTTCTGTGCCGAGTCTGGTAAGGACAGAACCATAGTGTTGAGTTGGGAGGTCAAATTAAATGTGTATGCCGCAAAATACGCCAAAGAGTTGTGAATTTTAGAGGTAGCAGTGAAAAGAGAGTACATCTTTCTCCCTAAAGTATCCAATTTTCCCCCCTCCTTTTCAGGTGAAACCAGATGGCACGTCTGCTTAGACTTTGATGATGAGTGGATGATCATGGAATTGGACGCCGGGTGATTGAACAGAAATTTTGAATCTGGTGCATGAATTTTGTAGAGAGACTCAGTCCTCTTGGATGTAGGTGGGACTGATGCTGGTTTGTCCCATGCGTCTTTTAAAGCTTCTAGATGAACCGGAAGCATAGGGAGAAAAGAACCCGCTGGCAAGTCTGCATGCACCAAGTCATGAACTATGTCCGACACTCTGGGTAGGTCAGTGGTGAGTTTGATATTTAGGGCGTTAGCCATGTTAGAAAGTAAGTCCAGGTAAGCCTTGGATCCCTCCGATGGTGAAAGGTCGGCTGGCTTGGTAATATCAGAGGCTGGAGAATGAGGTGCAGAAGTCATAGATTGAGAAGAGTCTGAGTGCTCGGCTTCAGATTCTTCAGGGGCATCAATGGAAACATCGGTGGGAGCTGAATAAGTAGGCTTGGTAGGCATCACAGACTTAGTTGTCAAGGAAGGCTGTTCAGGCTGTTGTTTTGAAGAGACTGAGCATACTGAAGTGGACCTGGCCGGTGATAGTGGCTTCGATACTAAGGCATAATGTCTTGGACAGTGAGGGCTTCCATAGGATCTGGTACAAGAACCCTCCTCATGGTACTGATGATGGTAAGTGTCTTCACGAAGTCGATGTTCCCTGTATTGATAATCCATCTCACAGTACCGAGGGTGGAGTGGTTCCTCACGGTACCGAGAGTGAAGTGGTTCCTCCTGGTACCAATACCGATGTCACTCCAAAGATGGTGATCTATAGTACCGTCAGTACCGACAAGGGGATGGTGATCTGGAACGAGATGGGGTGAAGTGGTAGTAGCGTTCCTGACGATGACGTGGGGATTGTGCTGGTAGGGCTCGAGTGGATGGCTCCCTTGGAGTCGATGGTTCCTGTCGAAGTGGAGACACTGGGGAGGCTGTCTGCTGCTTACGAGGTAAAGAGACCTCTTGAAAAGAATGTGGTTCGAGAAGGTTAGATCGTTGACTTCGAAGACGCGGTGATTCAGGCGACTCGGTGTCGAGGATCTTTTCCGGTAAGGATTCGTGGATCGAAGGCGACCTTGAAAGAATATGGACCATTTCTTCATACCTCGTAGCGGTATGCTCAGGTGGAATTGGTGCCATTGGCATCGAGGTTGAGGTGGGAGCAGTTGGGTGTGATGCCGAGGTCATAGTGGGAGACCTAGGGGCCGAAGGCTGATGATTTGTCTTCAACTTCGATCAGTGGGCTGTCGAATCCAATGGTTTTCCAGAAGTCGATTCCATATGATGTTTCTTTTTGGAATTGTCAGACTTCTTGGAATGTTTCCTGGGCTTATGCTTGCTGGGAGCCGATGCCAAAGAAGCTGCCGGTCGAGCCACTTCCCTTTGCGTAGTTAGGGATGATGGCAAAATTTGGGATCCTGAAGCTTGAGACATCACAGGCCGTAAAGATGACTCCAGGTGACTTTTGAACCTGGCCGCGCGATTCTTTCTAGCCTGCTTCCCAAACTGGCTATAGTGGAGGCAAGTGTCAGTTCTATGCATCTCCCCCAGACAGAAAAGACACAAGGAATGTCCGTCCGTTGACGGAATCTTAGCCCCACACTGAGTACACTTTTTAAAAGTGATTTTGTTGCCTTTCCCTTCCATCCGCCCGGGAAGAGGGGGGGGGGAAGGGAAAGGGGAAAGAGAAAGATAAGGGATAGATAAAAGAATTATTTTTTTTTTAACCAGAGAGGTGAAGATTGAAAATTTGAAGTGAAGAGCGGTGAGGATGCAAGTAACAAGGTGAAGATTGCAGAGAAAAAACGGAGACACAGCGAGGTAGGTGTATCTCGGACGGCGGTAAAGAAGAAACTGGGTGGGTGGAGCGCAGTGGATGCCTCCTTCCCAGAATGAGGAGTGTGTGCCAAAATTAATGCTTAAGATTGCTTTGAATTCTTGGAGGTTGGGTTCAATCCAGATGGATAACCCATATGTGGGACTGCACAGAGACCACAAAGAAGATCGAGTGGCTCCCCCTGCCAAATATATGGGTTGTGCAGTATGTCAGAATGCAATATAAATTAAAGCATTTAAACATCACATAGTAGGTACTGCACATCTTTTTTTTTTTTCAGAAACTGCAATACTCACAGATCTTTATAAGTTATCTCCTGCCCTTGCAAAATGTTATACATTGGTTGCTCCTTAAGATCAACTGAGGTCAGGATTTTGGAGTATAAGTCACATATCACTCAGACATGACATTTGGGAAGCACCTCTTGTAAATTATTTTAGAAATAAGGGTCATGCAGCAGAAGATTTGAAGTTCAGTGTCATTTACCCATTTGAACCACATTCCTTTAATAGGGCAGATGTCCACAAAATAGTGTTACAATAGGCAAGATTTATAATTAATTTCAGACACGTGAACCTGTGGGTCTGAACCAAGAATTAGCCTATTCATTTTTTTTATAAAAAGTTTTGAAGCTGATCATTTTTAACAATGAGGATGTGAAGGGACAAGATATTTCTAGGGAATATATAGAGTAATGTATCTTGAAGCACTGTAGATTGCTTCAACACCTGAAACTAATTCCATGAAGTTAAATACAAGTGTACTGGAACTATTATTTGAATGTAATATTATTATTATTAATATTAATTAATATAATTAATACTATTAATTGAATGTATTTCTCAACTGAGAGAAGAGTATCAATTTTGACTGAATTGAGAAAGTTGGTATAAGTGTTCTGAATTCTACATATGTAAGAGGATAATTCACTCCAAGGGGGTGAGTAATAGTGATTTGTACCCAGTTTTATAGTTTTTTGAAATAATGTATTGTATTAAGCATTGCATAATATTTATGGCTTTATTTAGAGCACACACACATGGAATGCTTCAATATAATATTCTAAAAACTCTTTCCTGCTTGATAATTCAGGCACTTAACACTCTTTAAAAATAGGATTCTGATGACCATTCTGTGGAAAACTTACCATATACAAGGACGTCTGAAACACACATATGCAAAGACTAAATAGTAATAACAAGCTAAGTTTATAGGTCACAATATGTTTGGATTTAATTGGGGAGGGGACCAGTGGAATAATAAATATGCCAAAGTAAACTAGCGTGTAAAAGTGTCTTTCTTAATCAATAAAAGTAATTGAGACTCTGCTTTGTCTCCTCTCAAGTACGGAGTCAGCTGACAGTATCCTTTGAGGTGGGTGCTGTGTTATGTCAGAAGAACACATTCCAATATTCATTACATTATGTTACATCCACTATTCCCAAAAAAGAAATGCACCAAAATACAGAGGACATTTATTTTAGCCCTTCTTGGTGAGAATACATAAGGACTGAATGAGTTAGGATATGTAATGAGGTAAGAAATCAAAATCCTTGTTAAGTCCTGGGGAGCTCTAACAGACAGAAGAAAATTTACTCTAATCCTTCTAAAGATTTCGCCTCTGCTCTCTTTTAGGATTAAGTCTTAATTTATTCATTTTATCAATTTCAGTGGATTTAAAATAGGAGCCTTACAGCACCATCCTAAAGAGAGTTGCACCCATGGAAGAAGAGAAGAGAAATTTTTATACCCCAGTTTTAACTTAAGGAGTCTCAAAGTGAAAGCAGCTTACAATTGCCTTCTCTTCCTCGCCTTACAATAAACACCCTGTGAGGTAGGTGGGGCTGAGAAAGTTCTGAGAGAACTGTGACTGACCCAAAGTCACTCAGCAGGTTTCATGTGGAGGAGTGAGAAAACAAATGCAGTTCTCCAGGTTAGAGTCTGCTGCTCTTAACCACTACACCACACTGGCTCTCAAAGTCAGGGAGTTTAGGAGACTGTGGCTGCGGTCACACTCACCATTAAATCCATCCCTAATCCGTCGCTATTATACCCCGCAACTTTTTTACAATGAATTTCCTGATCAGGCATCCATCCATCCTTCAGTTCTAAGCAGTGTTGGTCCCATCATTGGTTGATCAGAGGTCTCAATTGGACCTCATTTTTTGAGATGGCATTCAGCACTCGCGCAAGCGCAGTACCGTGGCATATCGTGCTTGTTTTTTTGTTTTTAAAAAGGTGCCAGCAAAGGTGGGCAATCTGCCCCCCCCCAATTTAAATACCCGGCCAGGGAGGGGAAGCCCAGGAGTTCTCTTTGCTGTCTCTCCACCTGGCGGGGAGACAGCAAAGGTGGGTGATCTGCCTTCCCCCCCATTTAGGAAAGTTCCCCTGTGCAAGCACCAGTCATTTTCAACTCTGGGGTGATGCTGCTTTCACAAAGTTTTCATGGCAGACCTTTTACGGGGTGGTTTGCCATTGCCTTCACCAGTCATTACAGTTTCCCCCCAGCAATCTGGGCACTCATTTTACCGACCTCGGAAGGTTGGAAGGCTGAGTCAACAATTGCTGGCACAACAATATCATTTGGAGTGGGCTCTCACAGGGAAGCGGATGTGCACTTGCAACAAGTCGGCTACAATGGAGCGTTCAAACATAGAAAGTGCGCGCAGAAGTCGTCGGAAGCATTCTTGGTCTGGATTTAATGTACTATCAAAAAAGTCTGCATCTCAGTTGTGGCAGTTCGGGACATGAATGAGCCAACGACCATTGCCAGATGCTGATGTTTGGACAACCGCATAAAATCCGACATGCATCTGGCTTTCATCCATGCCCATCTCATCAGTTTATGTGCGTCTGACTTCGGCCTGTGACTCTGCTTTGGGTTGTGCAGTTAATGGTCACTTATTTTATTAGACATTTAAGAAATAGCCTTCTGTAAATTAAACTCAATATACAATATGATGGTACTGATCTCAGTGTTTAGCTGACTCAAATTGAAAGTGAGTGATAAGTATGATTAAGTACATCATTAAGTTGTATGCCTGGGTGCACACAAAACTTTCTCTGCTTTTCAGTTGAATGAAACTATGATTCATATTGTGAACATGTTTCCATATGAATCACTGCAGATCTGTAATGGGGAATTCAGTTACCCACAGACCAATGTTGTTTTGAACCTTGAATGAACTTTCTTAGCAGTCTCCACTGGGGAAAGAGCTGGTGTCACATCTCAGTCTCCATTCCATCTTTCTTTCTAGCAGGCTTACACACCCCAGAATTGTGACCTATAGGGATAAAGTAATATTTTTCTAGGATGTTTCTGGTGATAATTATTTCATCTTTTATGAACAAGAATCAGGAACATCAAATATACATATGGAATACAGTCCTGAAGTGTTGAAAAAAATGAACTGATACACTATGAAAAAAATGAAACTGATACACTATGATAATTATGAGAAGTCCTAGACAATGATGGAGAAAAATTGCTTAAATTATCTGCACACTTTTATTTTTGAAACAAGAACTATGAGCAAACAGGTTCAAAGTGGCAATCAGTTGAAAAAGTCATGATGACTTGGCATCCTTCTCCTTCAAAAAGAACAATGTGTAATTGAATTAAAGATTATTTTTACACTACAATGAGCATAAGCCATACTGGCATCTATCAGAAGATCCTGGGTTGGGTAATGATAGATTTATTAAGGCTCCTGAATCAAAAGCCAGAGGGAGTCCACATTGTCCAGCGTTCCCTACCTTAAATATGGCTTTCAAGCCAGCCTGCTCTTCTCCCCACATTCTGATGTCTGGAAAGTTCCTGTCCTTGATATGGCTGCACTGCAGCTGCTTCTCTCTAGTAAAGTCAAGAATGCTGACATAAACTGAAGTGTTTAAAAACTGGTGTGGATGTTTCTGCCTGTGTATGAAAACAGAATCAGCTAAGGCTGTCTTTGGCTAGTGAAAACTTTGGTCGATTTTGTTTTCTACCCAGTGGGAAAGCACTGGTTGTGGTAATTTGGTTGAGAGTGAGGCTGTGAGACTAGGTACTTGACACTGCAGTCCCAAAGGCCACTGCAGCAGTAATAGTCATCTTGAGACTGACGCAAAAGCAGCACTGCTGGTTCATTCCTTGTGGACATTTCACAGGGGGAAATAACAATACTCACCCTCTGCAAGATGGCACAACAAGTGAACTCGAGTTTATAGCAACCCTGGAGCTTTAGTAAACCCAGAGTTCATAGCAATTCACCAATCAGACAGTGACACCTCTTTGAATGGCACACACAGATGCAGTCAATCACCATCTGCCAATCTAGCCACTGCCCTTTGAAGCTGCTACCTCCCCCTCCCCCGAGCCACTGACATGAAACAAAGGCCCAACAACAGTGCAACCTCAAATACAGCCTGTGGCTCGTGTAGACCCCAATCCTATAGATGATAGGTTTCTGTACTGTGAACAGGATGCCTACCTCTTTCCCAGCAGGGGCCTGACTGTCAGTAGCAGTGCTGCCCACATGCTCTGGGCAACAAAATGTCTCCCTGCTCTGAGCAACAAAATGTTTTTTAAAGGCAAAAGAAGAGAGTTCAGGCTCAAACTCACAGCTCCTGCACCCAAGACCGGAATCCCTGTAAACCAAAATGCCCTCAAAAGAGGTTGGGGAATTGACAGGTGGACACCTTTGGCTTAAAAAGGATCTAGAATCTATGTATACAGGATTTCACTTCCAGAAATTATTGCTTAAATTTACCAAGGACACTAATTAAGTAAAATAATCATAAATTTATTACAGAAAAATATAGAACATACATACAAGGTAATGAATACATACAACACACATACAGTCCTAATAAAAATAGAGAGAAATGCATAGAGGTAACATAAGGATGGACAAACAGGGTGATAATTACCGATCGTAGTCTTCAAGGAAGGCTCCAATGGCGACAAACGAGGACTAGGGGGAAGGGACCCTCAACTGATCAGGAATCGAGGATGTATCTAAACAGCAGGAATGGGGTACTGCTAGATGCACACCTGTGGGGAGCTGGGTCGCAGGTTATAAGGACTACCTTGAGCCCTTAGGGGATGGAAGGTACAGGGGCGGATGACAGGTGGTCAGCTGGTACATGACCTCAGAAAAAGGGGAGGCTCCGCAATGACCATAAGGGCTGGACTTATGTGGTAGCCAATAGCCAGTTTATTGGGGGCACCTGATTGGATGCCTGTACCTGGCCAATGAGCAGACTTGGCCTTAGTTACCTGATTGGACTTCCAGGTAACAATGGGCCAAAGGGGAGGCTCCAGGATGACCATTAAGGGAAAGAATGGGAGAAATTATTGGGGTGAAGGTGATTAAAACTATCAAACTTATCTTAAAAAGTGACAATAGATGGCCAAATTGCTACCTAAGGTAACACCCAATCTATACAAAGAAACTTGGCTCTGGGTGAAGATGTTCTTCCTCTTCTTCATTCCTCTACTGGCACCAGTCTTTGTCTTGGGTTCCGTTGGACAAAGGCTTAGGCAGTGTGACAGGATCCACGGCTAAGATAAGCTTGATGGCCTTATGCATAGGTGACATCTGTTGAGTACGTGAGCCTCCTGCTTTGCTGTAATGGAGTCTGGCACTGCAGGAAGATAGCTGCTGGTGATGTTAGTCTTCCCATATGGATTCTATGGTCAAGGCTGGAAACCGCTTGCCTGGACAATTCCTTGCGGCGCACCTTCTTCTGCTGCAATGGCCGAGATGGTGATCGCATAGAGCAACTGGAAACCCATCTGTTCTCCTGGTTAGCACTCTTCTGGAGACACGGAGTGCTGCTGCAACTTTGTGGCTGTTCGTACTCACATAAGTCCCTACATTCTGGTAGACAAAACCCACGTTCTCCTGGCAGATGTGTGTGAGTTGAGTCTCCAGGCACCCTGGCAACCAAATGGGTGACTATGATGTTCTGAAATTAGGGGTCTTTTTCTCACATCCCAACCACTGAGCAAAGTGGGTTGGTCCAAAGAAGGTATGTCATTGGGCACTAAGGAGGCACTCCACTGTAGTTCTGACATTGCTACCAGCCACTTGGGTTTAGGCAGAGTCCATTGTATAGGCATGGCTCAGTGGAAAGACCCTGTGATAGCATGGCTGGAGCTCCTGGTTCGGTGATCTCTAGATGGGCTTTCCTGAGTTAGAGCCCACTCTCTATGCATGTGAAGGGGAAAGCCCTAAGAGGAGGTCATAGATGAGAGGGGAGGAGGTGGTTCAGGGAGGGGTGTGGAAATTGTCTGCTTGCAAACTGACAGGGACACACTTGTAGAACTCCAGAGGCTTTATTAAACAGCAAATTGTGGTCTGATGAACTGAGTTGGCAACTGATGAAATATGCCACCTATGCCATAGCACAGTATGCATCTTAGTGAAGTGAACTTGCAGGTTGAAAGGGTGCCCAAGGCATGATACTCCAGAAACTAGGCTGGAACTGGTGACTGAGCAGAGTGGGAGGGATTGGACTGGTCTAGGACTGGTCATGCACTGGTCAGGCTCTCAGGTCCTCCTATTGAATCACCACTTGCAGAGTTTGCCAGGGATCCTGGAGGGGTTTTTTGCCATCTTCTGGGCATGGAGCAGGAGTCACTGGGAGTGTGGGGGGAGAGGTATTTGTGAATTTTCTGCATTGGGCAGGGGGTTTGACACTTACAGCTCCTGTCAGGGAATGCTCTGCAATGGCAACTGCTCTATCTGCTGCTATTGATGTTAAACACATTGACTTTGCTGGTTCCACTTGGGTTTTAATGCTGTGCTCTTTTGGTGATGGAAGGTGCCCTCTGTTCCTCGTCAGCATCACAGTGCAATGCAGAAGGCTTTATGTAGTGCTGGGAGGATGTGATTAGGTGTCGGGGAGGGGGTTTGACTGGGGAGGGTGTGATTAGTTGTGGCTATAGTCTGCATCTTGTGGTCTGCTGGGACTTTATGGCGGGGCCATGCCTATGAAAAAGCTCTTTGTCTTGCACCATGGATTTTGATGACATAACTTCCCAGCAGTTTTGGGGGTGGTCTTGAGATGAGGCAGTTTGTGGAGCCAACTAACTCCCATCATATCCCTGGACCCATTCCTTTCCCTGACAGTGCAGCCACTTGCACCAGCATTTCTCAATGACATTGCCATGCTGGCATCCACAACCTGGGTGCTTTACTTGTGCATTTCAGAGATGCACCAGGGTAGCACCTAGTTGACTGTCTATGTGCTCCCGCGATGGTTCTGTCAAATGGAACTGGGCCTTGTTAGCCATTTTAAATTACTGGCATATACACAAGATGTTTTTGTTTTTAATAATAAAAGGAGAAACTAGCTACAGTTCTGGAATTCATAGTCTCAGTGGTTTTTCCAGGGTTTCTTGCTTACTCTTTTAGATAGGAAAAGATCAAGAGGAAAAGAAAGAAAGGCAATAAAGATGCCTTTTATTAGCTTATTTGTCAACTAAGAATGAGTTTCAGATGCACATGACTATACACTACATCAAAGAAAATCTCTTCCCATTCAAGTCCATAACGTCTGTTGTCAATGGCAGTCGGAGCAGAGGGCTATTATTATTGGCTGCCTCTACACAGCAGGCCAAGCCAGCAAGCCAGGTTGACCTTCCCTGCTGCAATGTAAACAGCACGATGTTTTGCAGGTGTTTCCCACATCCGCTGTCACCTCCTAGAAACATCAGTGGGAATTTTCAACATCCTTTTTCACATTTTATAAATGGAGCTTTCAGTTGATCAGACTCATCAATCATCTGACCTATTGTGTAGTTTTTCAAGAAGTGTCCACCTTGATAATGGCTTGTTATATCTTAGCTAAGATGATTAAAGAGGGTGATAGGATGATAATGCAATATGTTGAAATTTCAACCATAAATTATCAGCACAAGAATCACTCCTTTCCTGTTAGTTGTATATTCAATTGATTATCTTTTGATTGGAGTTTTCCTGCAAGTGCTCCAACTTGTAAAGATGCTCAATATCATAGATAGATTATGCAAAGTGTTGAAAACAGTGACTTCATTAGGTCTGTCACTCAGAGGCTGCAGCAAAATGATGAATGATTGTTGATTTGCATTTAATGCTCAGTTGCCTTTCATTTACTACAGTCCATGCAAAACAGGCCTCATCACTTCAAAGTATTGATTTGGTAGCTTCATTTACCCAGTTTCACATCTTCTGAATGGCCCTGTGTTATCCTAATTACAACTGGTCCCAGAACAAATATGATTTGGAATAGGAAAACCATACTTGAAAAAACAAAGCTAGCTCCTTTCTGGATCCTCTTATCGTGGCAGTTGCACTATAGGCCCACTTTCAGGTTCATAAAGTGACATCCCCAAGCAATCCATTCCAGGCTGACTTGCAGTTGTGCTAGTGCTCTCAGTGTACCTGTACAAAAATCTAATGGGAAGTATAAACACTGGAGTTAGATATCACATTGCTTTAAAAATCTGATGCAGGTTTTTAAACAGCAGAATCAATAGGCTTCCTCAGGAGGTGGTGGGCTCTCCTTCTTTGGAGGTTTTTAAACAGAGACTTGATGGCCATCTGACAGCAATGCAGATCTTGTGAATTTAGGGGGTGGGTGGTATTTCTAAATTTCCTGTATTGTGCAGGGGGTTGGACTAGATGACCCTGGAGGTCCCTTCCAACTCTATGATTCTATGATTAGTTTGATATCCTAATAAATCTGATGGTAATTTCTTCTGATTTCATTGAGAAACACAATTCTGGTTTGGGTGCCCCTTAGGGTTACTATAGCAACTCAAAATGTTGGTGGGGCAAGAGTCAAGGGGAGGAGGTAGAAGTCAGCAGGGAAGGGGAAGGAGGAGGATTGAGGGAAGGAGAAGGCAGAGCCAGTGCCAGTGGGAAGGAAGGAATGGGATTTTTCCTCCCTTGTGATTTCTCATGACCTGACATGGCTTTATCCTACAGGAATAATGCAGCCACCCACAGACAGGGTAGGAGCCACTTTCTATTGGAAACTCACAAGGGTGAAAGAAAAATATGTCACTGTAGATTTATTTTATTATATTTATATTCTGCCCTCCCCTGTTGGGCTCAGGGCAGCTAGATAAAAAGGAGGGGAATGGATGGATGAGGAATGAAGATGCTCCAGATAAAGACAGACTGTTAAGAACACTTGGGCATCAATTAAAGGGAGGGAAATGGAAAAGAAAAGTCAGCCTGCTCAAGCTCCTGAGAGATCAGAGGATGCTTGAAAGGAGAATTTGGGAGGTGATGGTATTTGTAGAAGGGTCTTCTATTGTACCACCCGCTGCAACCTGTACAGCATATTTTACAATCATGGTGAAGCAAGTGCTTTTGTGAATGGTTTATGGAACACCCCCCCCCCCCCAAAACACACACCCCCTGCTGGCATAATCCACCCCCTGGAAGCCTAATGACTTGTACTGCAGTCCTGAAAAGAGTTATACCAGTAGAGTTAGTTGTATCTCTTCTTAGATCTGCACAGTGTTGCTCTATGGATGTTGGCCATAGTTAGTATTTTCCTAGCACTGCTGAATATTTCGTATTCATTCGTTTAGTCATCTATTATTAAGATGTTTAATGCTATTCTCCATCTGCTAAGGCTCCACCTATGACTGGTTCTCTTTAGCTTATTTAGTTGTATTAAATGTTTATTCACCCAAACATGCAATTTCATAGGCTACTCTCCTGGGAGGTCTTGATCCATAATCCAAGAACCACCTGACTACATTATGCCACCACATCCTGTCATTAAAGAAAAGTGAATGCAGGTATATTACTAAAATGAATCTGGATAGGAGTTCAACTAGGCTTTTCAGAATACCTGAAATAATTCAAAAAACCCATATTCAATATCTGAATAATTCAAAAAAACCATATTCAATATCTTCTGTCCAAGACCACCCTCTTTGTTGACCAAGAATGCATTTCATCATGTGGTGATACTAATCTGATTGTGACCATGAATTACAATTATTTTTCTTGCAATTTTAGAAGAGTGGATGAAAATGTGTTTTTTGGCAGACCCCATGCTGGTCAAGTAGCTTATAATGAGAGGTTCAGAGGCCTGCTGGCCACCCTCTTTGTGGCTAAAAGTTGGTTTTCTGTTAAATTCTGACGCAGACCAAATATGGTTACTGTGAAATATTTTTTTCATCCTACTATTATTTTTAACCTCAACCGTGCTTCTTATTCTCACAACAGCTGTTTAAACCTTTAAAATATGACTTGCAATTTATTTACCTGAATTTTACCTAAAGCTAATAATTTTAAAGTGATCAACTAAACAAATAGTATAATACAGGGGTGGCCAACGGTAGCTCTCCAGATGTTTTTTGCCTACAACTCCCATCAGCCCCAGCCATTGGCCATGCTGGCTGGGGCTGATGGGAGTTGTAGGCAAAAAACATCTGGACAGCTACCACTGGCCACCCCTGGATAGATTTAAGAGTGGACAGACCCTTTGGAAGACAGATTCAGTTCTGCATCCCCCTAAGTGTGACCAATGGGAGCCAATGGACTGCTGGTGAGAGGTAGAGAGTTAAAACCATTAGTTCTGTGAGAGGAGAGTTAGAACTGGCTAGGTAAGGAACTGGAAGCTTAAGCCAGCAAGTGGTAGAACAACAGCCTAATGCTGGCTGGGGGTAGTCAGCTTGTAACAAAGAATCCCGAATGCCTGATCAAACATAGTTCAAAAATTCAAGTGTGGAGAAACTTTGTAATGGTCTACCTGAATTACTCCAGTATTATCTTTAGGCAATAAATAAAAAATAACTCTTTGTTTAATCTTGTGGGCTGGATGAGTATGGTCTCAGGGAAAGAAACCCATACTCAAATTTATAAAATCTTGGATTATGTGAATAGATTAATGAGGAGAAGGAGAAGGAGGATGAAGAAGGAAGGTAGGTAGATGATGATGATGATAGATAGATAGATAGATAGATAGACAGACAGACAGACAGACAGACAGACAGACAGACAGACAGACAGACAGACAGACAGACAGACAGACAGACAGACAGACAGACAGACAGACAGATAGATAGATAGATAGATAGATAGATAGATAGATAGATAGATAGATAGATAGATAGATAGATAGATAGATAGATAGATAGATAGATAGATAGAAATGGTAGCATGTGCTTTAAGCCCCACTTGCTCTGTGAAGTGTCTGGGTGAGGCAACTGGGCTGCCCTGCGTGGTAATTCCTCTTTGAATGAGAAAGGGAATGCAGTGTGTAAAACGGTCTGGGCGCTCTATGGATTTAAAAGAGACAAGACAGGTGGTGGTGAACTGTGACTACCTGACTTATCTGTATCTCTGAACCTGTGTGATAAAGGTTGCAGTGAGGGGTAGTGTTTATGAATAGCATGAACATGCCTTTTTAAAGTGGGAGACTGGATTATAGCTATCCCACTATATGTGTGTGAAAGGAGCCTTTTGGGGGGTGCAATGGGCTATCCTTGAATGGGGAATATACTGGAAATTTCCTGTATAGGGTTGTTTTGAGAATATCCAAAATGGTGGAGGCAACATATCTGACAATTTTGAGGATTCCAAAACTCCAGCCCTGAAAAAAAAATATGAGACTCTTAAAAAACAAGGAGGATCTATTCTGTGCTGCGCTTTTGTAACTCCTGGGCTACAGGAGGAAGTGGGAAAGATGAGATATGTTTGCTATTGGTTGTGTTTGGATTCTCATGTTTGGTCTTGGCTCTGTTTGGCTATTGTTTCTTTACCCTGCAGGAAGCATCATATTTTCCCACATAGGGAACAGTCGAGACAAGGACAACAGGGCATCATCTTCCAGGGTCTGTAAAACAGTACCTTTTGTACAATTCTCTTCAAATTTTTTTTGGGGGGGAGGGTGTATAGAGGGACAACTAGCTTCTCTGCAAATGTGTGATTTGGTTTAAAAAAAACTGCTGCCTCAGACCTCTAAACTGATTTTCATGTGGAAATTATGATCCTGAAATTCTAGAACCTGAAAGATGCACTCTAAATGGAATTCTGAACCAGTAACAATACTCACTGAAATTCAGGAATATGAAACTAGGGTTTTCCCTGAAATCCAGATCTGAAATGTAAAAGAATGTGAAATTTTTAGATGAGGTCTGATACTATATCATAAATACACACAGCAGACATAATCCATACTGTGCAATGACCTTCATAAATTTATCTCTCTCTCTCTGTTTGTTTATTTTCCAGATTTCTATTCTGTTCTCCCCAAGCAGGCTCAGGATGGATCACAATGGGAACAAATCCATCACAATAAGAACATAAGAGAAGCCATGTTGGATCAGGCCAAAGGCGATCCAGTGAGCACAATAGAAGAGGTGGTCATTCTGCTATGTCAGTCTCAGGCCATGTAAGGCTTTAAAGGTTAATACCAAAACCTTGAAACAGGCCCAGTAGTTGATAGGCAGCCAGTGTCATAATACCAGCCACATGCATGCCTGCACAGGCAGTTCTGTCAATGGGAATGCTGCTGCATTCTGTTCCATATGGAGATTGCAGATCAATCTCAAGGGCAAGCCCACATAGAGTGAGTGACAGTAATTAAGCCTGGAAGTGACCATTGCATGGGTCACTGTAGTCAAGTCCTGGGAGGAGCGGTATGAGGTCAGTTGTCTAATCTGTCGAAGACAGAAAAAGGCAGATCTGGCAACTGCAGTGACCAGGGCCTTCACAGAAAGTGAGGCACCCAGAATCACCCCCGGCTCCTCATCTTCTGGGCTAGCATAAGCAATGTGCTGTCCAGAGTGGGCAACTCAATCCCCGCCTCAGCCCCCAGTGACTCAGGTACAGGATCTCTGTCTTTGTTGGATTAAGTTTTAACCAGCTCTGTTGCAACGAACCAGCCACAGCCTCCAGCGCTCTGGTCAAGTTCCTCTGGGGCAGAGTCCTGACAGCCATCTAATAACACAGGGGTGGCCAATGGTAGCTCTCCAGATGTTTTTTTGTCTACAACTCCCATCAGCCCCAGCCATTGGCCATGCTGGCTGGGGCTGATGGGAGTTGTAGGCAAAAAACATCTGGAGAGCTACCATTGGCCACACCTGTAATAACAGATAGAGCTGAGTGTCATCTGCTTATAAGTGACATCCAAACCCAATCCCCCAGCCCAGCTGGGCAACGAAGCAGCCTGGTGTGTGCTGCCTGATTGCTGCTGTGCACCTCAAACTGCACCGATTTTTTTTCAAAATCAGGAGTCCGCTGCAAACTTTTTATTTTGCAATATATTGAAATAAATTCATCTATTCAAATATACTTCTCCAATACATTACATAATTTCCTCCCCCCCACTCTTATTCATGACCTCTGCTGGTACTTAAAACAAATTAAAAGCATATTAAAGGTAAATTCACAATTAAAAAAATCTTTAGAAAGAAAAAAAATTATAATTCACTAACCTTTTCTCTAATAATCACTTAGCACTTATTAAACGCAACGCTCGTAATTATTAATTCAGTTCCAGAGTTCCCCCTATCTTAGTCTTATCTTAACTCTCATATATATATATATATATTTGCCAAATAACCATGTTCTACTAATGCTTTTATCACAATATCACAATTCCTCTTTATCATTAAAAGTTCAATTAATGTTGTCAAACACTACTAAATATCTTTTCACCATTCTAAAATTTTTATACAAAGAGTTATCTTTCAATAACCTTTTCTCTATAATTCACTTGGTATTTATGAAACACAAAACTCATAGTTATAAAATCAACTCTGGAATTCCAGCTGTCTTAATCTTATCTTAACTCATATATGTATAATTACCATGTAACTATATCCTACTAACTCAATAATCACGATTCTTCTTTATCATTTAAAGTTCAATTAATGTTGTCATAAACTACTAAATGACTCTTCACCCTCCATTATATTTCCACGTAACTTTGGAATTTACTCCAGTCTTCTTTAAACTTCTCCAAATTGTTGTCTTTTAAGATTCTAGTAAGTTTGTCCATTTCACTCCAGTTAAGAACCTTTAAGACCCAGTCCCATTTTTCAGGTATTCTGTCTTGCTTCCACATTTGCGCATACAATGTTCTCGCAGCTGAAAGCAAATACCACAACAATGTTCTGTCTTGCTTCAGAAAGCTTTCCATTTGTAATCCCACCAGAAAGACATCTGGTGCTCTCCTAATATTATAACCCAAGATTTTCGAGATCTCCTGTTGAATCATTATCCAAAATTGTTTCACTACATCCCTGGGTAGTTTATGCTTTCTGGCAAATTCTGAATTGACTCTATATGCATAGTCACATAAACGCTCCATCTCCTCCGGATCTTCTTCTAAAAATTCAGCTATAATTGTGACAATATGAGTCTTCACATCCTCTTGTTCATTCTCAGGCACTCCCCTTAGCCGAATCATGTTCTCCATCAACTTACAGTCTTGTAGTATTGCTTTGTCTTGCATTTTCTTAATGGTGGCATCTTGATCTCTAATTTTCACTTCTATCTCATCAGTCTTTTTAGCTATTGCTTGAGACTCTTTCCTTAGGTCATCAATTTCCTTCTTAAATTCTTTCTTTACCTCTTCAGCACTGGAGTTTATTTCCTTAGTTAATTTCTTCTCACTTCCAGTTATTAAATCCCTCATTGCCTGCAAAATTCTTGCTTCCATAGTGTCCAGTTGTTCATGAACTTGTTTAGACATTTTGCCCTCTCCCACTGAGGCAGCTCTTAACCTTGTAACTCTTGATTCCAACTTCTACTCAGACATTACTGACTGCCCATTACAAATAATGGGTTTTTAATTGGTATCTTCAATCTCCAATCTGATAGTTGCATTTAACAGAACAGAGCATGCCCTTTTCAACAAGCCTAAAAACGCCGTCTTCAGAGCTTCCTAGCTCAAGATATTAATTTTTAAAGTTCCAAGCCTCTCTTTTTAAAAAGTTTTCCTTTTACCCTCTAGGGCTTATTTTCCATTTTCAAGCACATAGTCCTCCACATAGAGGAGGCTTCTGGGGTTGAAGCTTGGTGAGCTGACCTGTTTCCTTGTGTGGAGCAGACCAAGATCTTTGTTTTTGGACAGAAAAGGCTTTATAAAGCCTACTGTCTACTTTTTCCAGTAAAAGAAATTGTCTATGGCATGCATGTTTATTTCGAGGGGGATTCACTTTGGCTGATGAACGATCCCAGGAGGGGTTTTTTTTCGGCTTTGAAGATTCCCCCGATGAAGAATTGCATTCTATTGCCTACAAAGAATCCTTGGAGTCATTAAATTGACATAAACTCACTAAGGCTTCAACTTCCTATGGACTATAACAACATCTGAGATAAAGTGGACGGTATAATGAGAGATTAGACGTCATTAATAAGGTAAAGATCCTTATCTGCTACTCCGGGTTTAATTTAAGCTTGTTAAAAGGGAAGATCTGGGACTCAGAACTATTTTTCAAAGTGGAAAATCAAGGAGAAGTGGAAGGGAGTAGAAGTGGTTTCTTTGGACTCAAAAGAAAGCAGAAAAGTGCAGAAAAATACTTGCTGTTATGAATTCTTGTGGCTTCAAAAAAACCCTGCAGTCATAACAAAGCTGCAGACTCTCTCCTTAAAACAGGAAGTGACGTTTTCTGCAATCATTGTAAGATTTCAATGCTAGAGAGTCAGGAAGTAAGTGTGGAGTGAAGAGGAGCATCCAAGTATCTGGATACTTGCAAGAGTCAGTAACCATGGAGAAACATTGGAGGCCAATTACAGAAAGGCCAAAATATTTTCACTAAATAACTTGAAAGTGGAGTATAAAAGGATTCAAAATATATATAAACAATCCCCTAAGGGCTATCTTTGCTTTCTTGAATTCTTGCCTCTCCTTCTTGGGGGGAAGAAATTTGCACTGGTCAAATGCTTGAAGTGACCACTGTTTTCATAGACTTCTAGAACTGGGGATTGATGTTTAGGTGTTCGTACACTTGATCACCCAGGCAGATGTACTATTCCTCTTAATAAACTTTATTTCTATTTTCACTTTAGCAAGATTCTCAGTATTTTTTCCTCAGAGTTACAGAAGCACCTTGACACCTGGTCAAAGATCCTTTACAAATATTTATGTAGGTCATTTTTGAAACTGGAGGCATTTGACTCAGTGGTATAGCAGTTGTTTTGCATGCAGAACATCCCAGATTTCTCCAGTTAAAAGGATCAGATAGTAGGCAATGTGAAAGTCCTCTACCTGAGACACTGGAGGCCTACTGCCAGTCTGAGTAGACAATACTGACATTGAAGGACTGATGGTCTGATCTAGTTTAAGACAGGTTCATGTAATTCATGTATGTGTATTTCTTTATGCCTTTAGAGTAGGAATAAGCTATGGAAGAGGGAAAAGTTTCTTCCTTAGGCTTATTTAAGTTTGAATTTGGGCTCAAATTAGAAACTGTGCCACATTCACATGAACACATGTCTAAGTCACACACACAACAGAGTAACATTGTTAAAAAACCCAAAAAGAGGCATCCACAGCAAATAAGCCTATGGATTGATCTGCCCCAGCTCCAGCTTGCTTCAAATGAAGCACAAGATTTTATTGACTACAGCAAAACAAGGCAGCCATTCAGATGAGGGCAGCTGGTTGTTTTGCCCTGCTGCTACCTCTCTCTTAGTGATAGCTATGGCTAACCCAAGGCCATTCCAGCTGCTGTAAGTGGAGGAGTGGGGAATCAAACCAGGTTCTCCCAGATAAGAGTCTGCACACTTAACCACAACACCAAACTAAGCCAAAGAGGTCCATGTTAAATATATGCTAGTTGACCCATATTTTCTGGAGGGCCTTTTACAGTGCAGTCCTAAGTAAAGAACCGACTTGGGTATAACTCTGCTTAGAACTGTGCAGTTAGGTTAATTATTTAAATATAACTGTAGAGGAGGGGAGTTGAATGCAGGTTGCAGCACAGAACTGTCATTACATGATGCATTGGTGTACAATTTTACTTTGATTTATTGTGTTTTATTAATTCCCCCTCCCCTGTAAATTGATGTGGGGGCAATTTCATCAAAAGAAAGCATTTAAGCAAGCTAAATATATAATTCATAGCTAAAGGCATGAATGGTTTGAAGCAGATTCAACTCCCAGTTACAGGCCCAGCAGCCAAGTCCAAAAGCAAAAAGATTATTTTCTTAGCAGGCTTGGAAAAGAGCAAAAGGGGCAAGGTAAGTAAACAGGTGTACAATTGGCTGAAGGGAAGGAGGGAGAGTTTTAGGGTCCAGGGAATACTTCTATGAAAGAAGAGAGGGGTACATATCAACAACAGGTTCTAAACCCCTGGGAGGCCTTGATTAATGATCTGATTGCCACGTACTGAGTAAAGCAAACTTCTAACAGCAGCCACCTGAAATTAGGTTTCATCCTGCTACATTTTTGCTTTCATGTCTGAGGATGGGGACTCACCTGTATCTGGTAATGCTGCTCTGGGTAGAGAGGGCCACAACCTGTTCATGCAGCTGCCAGAACAAGGAAGGCTTTGCAGCCTTTGCCAAGCAGTACCTGAAGAGGGAGGCTTTGATTTATAGTACACACTTTTGAACCATAAGTCCTTGAAAGAGAAGCGGAAAATATGTAGCATTTGTGGGCAACATCTCAAAGGTCATGGGGAGAGGATATGGCTCAGTGGCAGAGTCCCTGTTTGTAATGCTGAAGTTCCCATCATGAATTCCCAGCATCTCCAGTTAAAAAGGATCAAGTAGCAAATGCAAAAATGTTCAAAGGCAGGACTTAGGCGCTGTACTTTCTAATTAGAAGAGACAGAGACCAATTCTGCACTAAACCTTTAATCCTGGTTCAGCTCTGTCCCCAAACTGACATTCTACACTAGAATCATAGTAGCCAGCTCTATGAGTCTATGATTCTAGTGTAGAAAATGAGTTTGGGACAGGGTTAATGTGGAACTGGAAAAAGTTACTACAGCAACTAAGTATATACAAATTCATATAGGTACAGAACAGGAACCTGGCTGCATTGTTTTTCTTTTTCTTTTGTTAGTATAAAATATCAAAAAGACTAGCTCAAGATTTCCTATTACAAATATTATATTCAATAAACTATGTGTAATGCCAAATGTTTAGCTAATCTTTTCTCTCCAGGTGCTTCAAGCCATCTCATTCAATACTTTAGAAACGAAATCATAATTTCATGTGACATACTGTGAAGCATCATTTGTCTCTACATGGTTCAGTTGAAGCAAATTGCATATAAAAGTTTGTAAAGAATCCCCACATGGTCTCTCCCGTTTATACATAATATTTCAGCCTTGTTTAGATTAGAATGTTGTGATCCCTGTAGATTACCCAAATTAGTTGTAGTCAAAAATGGAAAATGTTCAACTCATCAACAGTTTAATGTAGATTAATTATATGTTCTTGGATGCAAGCAGGCAATTTTCCTGAATCATCCAAAGAAGAACTATTGATCTGTGCCAGTATGCATTAAAATGTTTTTTTGCCTTAAATTCTTTTTGTTAAATTGATTGTTTTGGAACTGAGCTTTTGATTCTTACTTGAAAATTCTTTGATAACTGCTCTATTTTCAGGCCTCAGAATAGGAGGTGGAAACTTTTTTTCACTTCATCATTTCCAACCATACTTTGTGTCTTGTGTGATTTGTGATAAGACTAGACGTTAGCATTTCCCCCTCCCTTTATTCCTTATGTGCTTGCTAGGCCTTAATTTAAGAGATAGGACAGTGGAGTCTATTGTGAAAGATACCTCAATAAAATATGAGTCCATTCCTTTCACAGAATTGGCCCTCATCTGTGATAGACATTTCATACAGAATAGGATATTTTTCCAAAATCCAACACTGTATAAACTGGATCTTTAATAGGGATGGGGATCAAACTAACTCCAAGAAGTGTGTGTGTGTGGGGGGGGGAGGGATGGTAAAAGCTTTATTTGTGGTTTTTTACATCTTCACAATCCAGTGAGCAAATGACAGCTCTATTTCTCTGTAACAGCAGAGATCTGGTGGGTTGGAGAAGATAATTAGATGGGCGAGGGCAAAAAAACGAAACATGGACAAGACAGATGTGCCATTTGTCACTGATAAAGCCATCTGAGCTGTCCTGGATAACATTCCTCAACTCGTTTCATGCCTCCCTCCACTTGTAATTTTTTTTGTAAATTGCAATAGAAACCTTGAGGGGTTTAGGGTTATTTTTACCCCCACTTGCATGGGCTGGGAAAATGAAATTATATTCAGAGGAATTACCAAAACTGTATTGTTATTTTTTAAACCTTTCTT
Organism: Heteronotia binoei; assembly: GCF_032191835.1. Classification (NCBI taxonomy): domain Eukaryota; kingdom Metazoa; phylum Chordata; class Lepidosauria; order Squamata; family Gekkonidae; genus Heteronotia; species Heteronotia binoei. Next base: position 230,614 of record NW_026800050.1, read on the forward strand.
AAATATTCTCTTTGATATCAGCTGTTATTGTACTCCTACGTTGCACTGGCAAAGGGAAATACTTAACACTGATATTACTTCTTGGCTGTTGGTGGCATAATCAATTTGTATGATTAACTTTGTAATCTATTTAACCCCCATACTGGATTAATGAAGCACATTTTTGTGCAATCTAGGAATTAGAATAAACTGACAATTTAACAGCCTAACGTTTTGTATTCTCTATAAATAAACTGGTTAATCAACAAAATAACATTTAATAATATCATGACTTGGACCCAAATTAGGGTTGCCAAGTCCAATTCAAGAAATATCTGGGGACTTTGGGGGTGGAGCCAGGAGACTTTGGGGGTGGAGCCAAGAGCAAGGCTGTGACAAGCATCATTGAACTCCAAAGGGAGTTCTGGCCATCACATTTAAAGGGACGGCACACCTTTTCAATGCTTTCCTTCCATAGGAAATAATGAAGGATAGGGGCACCTTCTTTTGGGGCTCATAGAATTGGACCCCATGGTCCAATCTTTTTGAAACTTGGGGGGCATTTTGGGGAGAGGCACTAGATGCTATACTGAAAATTTGGTGCCTCTACCCCAAAAAAACAGCCCCCCCAGAGCCCCAGATACCCACGGATCAATTCTCCATGATTTTCTATGGGAATAAATCTCCATAGGGAATAACAGAGTTCCCAGCAGACATTTCCCTCCCCTCCCCCCCGCTTTCTGAAGCGGGGGGAGGGCCTCCAAACCGGGGGATCCCCTGCCCCCACCTGGGGATTGGCAACCCTAACCCAAACACCCTCTATACATGAGGAAGGCTGTTCCACTCATACAAAGGGCTGAGGGATTTCACCAGTGTTGTTCCCTAATGGCATGCCATTCCAGTGGGTCCCCCAGTCTTCAGAAGCAGGAGCTTCTGGCAAATGCAAGGGATTGCAGTGATCAGAGAAGTTAAGAAAACCTAGTTGTGTAAGCCAGATCTATACTTCAGGTTCTTTGGATCTGAGCCAATGATATCCAGCTGATCCTATTCTTCTCAGTATACATTTTTGGCAGTCACTTTATAACGTCATAACAGACTTAAGTTGTATTTCTTGAAGTGAGAAAAAATGGACATACTGTTGAAAGAGTACATGACATCTATACAATTAAATACAGTTTGGATTGCATGTTCCTGTTATGTTGCTGAAGACTGGCATGTTACAATCAGTTTGCATAAATTCCTGAAGTTACAGTATTTATATTTCTTAACTTCCCAAGCCCTTGTGTTATTTGAGATGTTTAGTCATTTCTTGAGATGCCATAAATATTCCTTGACTAGTGCGCATACCCTTATAAAATACATCTGCATGTAAATTTAATATAACAAGTTCTAAACAAAATGTTTATATGAATGGCTGGGTTCTTCATATCAGTGAGGGCCTTGATGTTCCAAGATTATGAATGTAAAGCCACAATTGTTCTTTGGTATTTTATTCACATCAAACATTTTGAACCTGATTTCTAGCTTCACTGGGATTGAAAGCTGGCCCACAGAAAAATCGATAAAACCACTTAAAATGGTCTTGAGGAGGATGTGATGCCTTTGATGTGCTTCCCTATTACTTGAACACTGATGACAAATATTCACTGGATTCCCCCTCCCCAATATTTTCAATTTAATCATTTCACATCCAAATGCTGTGCAGTAGCAGTCACTATTTAATAGCATGTGATAGATATTGTATTACAATCTAGTAAATGTTATGTTATATCCAGAGCAAGAGTGATGTAGAGGTTAGACTAGGATGTTGGGGATGTGGGTTCCATTCTTGAGCCACCATGACACTATTGGGGCCAATTCCTTTAATTCAACATAACCTACCTCAGTGGTCTGTTGCAATAATAAAATGAAGGGAGAACCATGCAGGCTACTCTTGATTGAAGAGAGGAAAATTATGCAAGGTGTTTTTTTGGGTTTTTTACAATATTCAGTTTTGTATCTTCTGAAAGTAAAACAAAACGTAGGGACAGCACCTATTGTAGTATATCAGTATTTGCAAATTAAGAGTTCTTTTAGCTGAGCACTGTCAGATGGATATTCTGTGCCCTTTAAATAAGTTGTAACATAAAACATCTAGATCACTTTGTCAGAAAGGTCTTGCTGATAATACATATGCAATTTTCAGAGAAACTGAGAGAAAAGCTTATAAGAATAGCTGGGGAACAGACTCAGAGATCATAGAGGACATGAGGGTTAATGTTAACATTCAGAAGTCCTCATTAAATACCGCAATGAAGGAAAATGTGAAAGAAGCGATGCCTAGGTGGAATTATACCCCTGGGGAAATGGCCAAATTGCCATTAATTATAATTAATCAAAGTTGTATTAGAGGTGTAAGAAGCATTCTGGCTCATTTTGTCACATTGGGTGGCATTGTTTAAAGATTAAAATATTTTGGCAGAAAATTTTTAAGTTTATAGAAAAAAATAATTAATGGCTCTTCTGTGGTACAAAGCAGGAGTCAAGTATCAACTTTAAGACCAACAAAATTGTGAGGGTTTGGACTTCCGGGGGAGGAAAATGTCGAGCTGAGCTGCTTCTCATAACGGAAGCAGGCTGGAACTTCTGTTTGGGGTAGTGGAAGGCAAATTAATGCCTACTGCCTACTTTTCTCAGTCAGAGATTAGTCCAAGATATGCACAGGAAACTTTGAGGAGATTTACCTTGGCTAAAAGGGAGTGCCGGGGGGGGGGGGCTCCTTTGAGGCTTTGAGGGGTCTCCGGGAAGAGTTGCATTTTCATCATCTGAAGAAGTTTTCAGAGTCATTTATTTGACATAAGCTCGACAGAATCCTAACCTTCTTGGACATTGCTAAACATCTAAAGCTACGCAAGACCGGTGGGAACTTGGATAATTGGAAGAGAAGGTACAGATTACTATCTTTCACTCCGGGACTATTTACAATTTAATGGAGTAAATTTAAAAGGTGAGAAATGAAAATCTAGAAAGCTTGAAAGAAGACTGAGAAAAGAGGTGAAATTTGGACTTTGTAAATATAAAGGACAGTGCTAAAAAATGGAAAGGAATTTATTGTTTGGTCTACTTGCAGTTTTGAAAAAAGAGCACCATCGTCACAGACCTGAAGCATATTCAAGCAAAACAGGAAGTACGTCAAGTATCGTGAGATCTCCTTACTAGTGTGAATGAGACTTTGTGGCTAGTAAACCAGGAAGTACTGGATGGAAAACCTACTCTAGGAATATAACACCATTGAGAAATAGCGGTGGCCATTGCTTGGAGGTCAAAATTAAAATACAGTTTTTAAGAAGAAGAAGAAGAAGATATTGGATTTATATCCCGCCCTCCACTCCGAAGAGTCTCAGAGCGGCTCCCAATCTCCTTTACCTTCCTCCCCCACAACAGACACCCTGTGAGTTGGGTGGGGCTGGAGAGGGCTCTCACAGCAGCTGCCCTTTCAAGGACAACCTCTGCCAGAGCTTTGGCTGACCCAAGGCCATTCCAGCAGGTGCAAGTGGAGGTGTGGGGAATCAAACCCGGTTCTCCCAGATAAGAGTCCTCACACTTCACCACTACACCAAACTACACTACACCAAATGTGTTTGGGACATTAAAAACTGTTGGAATTAACTCAGAAGAGGACAAGAAAATAAGTATTATTGGACATATTATGTGTGTGGACTTTAGAAGTTTTTAAAAGGGGAAAAAAATTGTAAGGAGCAGCAAAAAGTCGCGACCGCCATTTTGAGAGATTTAAAGACTTAAAAATAAATATCTTGATTTTGGGAGTTAGGAGGATGCAAAACTAGGCTTATTATAAAAGGCAAGTCCTATTCTTTTGAATCTGATAGTTGAATTTGAATTTGGGGAGGTCTAAATTTTCGCTGTTTTTTAAATGTCAGTACACAAGCAACCCCGTACAAGGGCTACTTCATTAGAAAAAATGCAGGACCAATTAGAAGCAATGGAGGCCAGAATGATGAGAGGTATGAGAGAGATGATAACTGAATCAAAAAAAGAAATTATTGAAGAGATTAAAAAAGATATGGAGGATCTTACAAAGGAAACTGAGGAAACATCTAAGAAAGTGCAGGAGGTAGAAGGCAGAATGAAAGTATATGAATCACAATTACAAATGCACAGGAAATGCGTAGATTTTATGAAGAAAATAAAGAATTTGCATCATGATGGATTACAAATTATTGTCTTGGAATGTAAATGGACTAAATTCACCACAAAAAAGAAGGGCAACATTTCATTGGATTAAGAAACAAACTGTAATATAATTTGTTTACAAGAAGTGCATATTAAACAAAAGGATTACAAATTTTTATGGAATAAACAATTGGGACTACATTTTTTTTCATTGGCTAAACAGAAGAAAAGGGGAGTGATTTTTTTATATTAAACAAGAATTGGAGCCAAAATTAGTGTTTAAAGATAAAGATGGGAGATTTGTAGCAGTAGAAACAATATTAAATGGAAAGAAAACGTTGCTATTGGGAGTGTATGCACCTAATGGTGCAAAGGATGCTTTTTAAAAAGACATTATACAACAGCTTGAAGGAACTGACCTATGATCAAGTTTTGATAATGAGATTTTAATGGAACCGTTAAGAACTCATTGGACAGGTCTGGAGGGGGGGGAAAAAACAGTAAAGAAGGAAAACTG